>NC_056729.1:3458298-3568298 GCF_019279795.1 Protopterus annectens
ATACAACCTAAACAAAATAAAAACCTAGGACAGAGCACTTTAGGCATATAGGCATTAGCTTAGAATTTCAGCTATCCAACTTCTCCATGATACTTGCAATGTTCTATTTGTAAGCCATGCAGCTATCCAGCTTATCAAGAATACATTAATACCTAGTTGCTCTAATTCATTGATAAATGTTTTATGTATGACCCAATCAAAGGTTGAAGTTAACTGAAGTTAAGCTTCTTTATAAATTGCATCACAGAACTTTTTTTTTTCATTTACAGCTGTTATTGTATTATTACACATTATATTACTGGTAGCTAAAATCAGTTTTCAATATATGCATGCTGATATATGGTTTCAAGTCGTAACCTTTCCAGTTGTAACAATAAGTCCAAAATAATTATCTCCATTATTTTTCTCCAACAAGAGAGTAAGCTTTTTAGTCTATACCTGGAATACATAATGCTACTACCACTATTTATTATCCTCTTCATGGAGTTAAACGCTTTAGCATAAGTATCTGTTGTGTTTGAAAATAAGTCTTAGAATGTATACACGTTTTAATGATTTGTTTGTCTTTATTTTTACCACATATATCTATTGAAATAGTTTCCTATTATGCTCAATGTCTTCATTTTTAGTTTAATTTTTTATTGCTCTTGTCTTGCACTTGTTTACTTTGTCTATCCAGTTTGTTAATTTCACTTTTTTTAAAATTATACTTCAATCTTGGTTCCATTTCTTATATTCTTTATGCCTCATCTTAAGTATCTTGTTGTTACGGAAAAATAACCTCCTGACCTTATAAGCCTAGATCATGATGTTAAAAATTTAATTAGCATTTCAGCAATTTCCCTTTAAAACTTTCCACCTTTCTTCTGCAATCTTTCTACTGAATTCGTCACTCTAAGTAGTTTTCCATATTGACTGTTTTGCTTCCATATAGTCTGTAATCCATCTTCTTATCCATTAGTTTAGATTTCAGTTTGTCAGAATTATCTAGCAATAGTTTAACCTTTATTTGTTCTTGAATATACATTGTAAACAATTTCCTTACTAATGTTGAAGAGGCTATATTATCTCTGTCTATTTCTGTTAAATTGAAATCCCTATCTACTATTGTTTTCCCCTTTTATGTTTCATACAAGAAATGTATGAACTCCTTTAGGTCATTAGCAGTTGTTTTTTTGGTTTATATACGTCAGCAATTGTAATCTGTTCAGTGATTGTCTTTATGGTCACAGTTACAGAATGTACAGCATTAGTGTCATCATCAAATGTGTAATAGTCACACATACAACATTCTTTAAGCCTTATCATAATACTTCCACATTAACTTTTGTTAGAATGTCTATTACAGGAAAAACATTTATACCATCTGAAAGAACAGAAGAACAGGTTTCCAGTCATTGCTTATTAGCCATGATTCACAAAATAACTACATCAATCTTATATAAAGATAGGACATTTTCAAAAAGAAAAACTTCACTACTAATATGCCTAGCCTTAATAACTAGCACATATAAATAAAATGCCACTATTAGTGAAGTTTGCAATTTCTGAGCTTACAAAACTCCTGTGTTGTGTTAGTCAAATATTTGGTGCAGCGGTAATGTTGTCACCTCACAGCAAGAGGTTCCTCATTTGATTCTTGGCTGGAGTGCCTTCTGTGTGGAGTCTGCATGTCCTCCCCACAGTTGAGTGGTGGTCAAAAGACATGCATGAATGGGCATGCCTTCATTGAAGGTTGGGCATCGAGCTGGCACCTCGGCATTGTGAAAATCTACTGCCAATCATTAGTGAACCGGAGTTCCACTGTGGCAACCCCTAAATGGGAAAAGCCGAAGGAACAACAACATGATGAAAGAACTCTGTTCTGTACATGTGCCCCAAAGTAGGCTCAGATGTTGTATACATTCCCACTTTTTAGAATGTGTCATTTTTTTCATGTAGATATTTACCCAAACATTCTTTTCATTCATGCTGATCTGACTCTGTCTTTTATATGTAGTTAGTGAAAAATACATCCTAATATCTGCATACGTTATGTTATCTAAGAAGGATGTAGGTTCCATATTAACAGACAGTATGTATTTGAATATGAGCTCATTTGAACCAACATGACTGTATTTTGCTACTAGCAAGCACACTATTCAATGTTCATTATCTCTTCTGCAAAAGTAAACATCAGTTCCACTAACAATTGAATCTGCTCTTACTAGCATACAATTTCTGAGGAATCTCTGACTTCTAATTTAGTAATGTCTACTCTTTCATTTGCTACAAAAGAATGATCCTCATCATGATTTGTCATACTAATCTTGCTGAGTTCACCACTTATTTCATTTGCAAATATACAACTCTCATCTAGTTGTATTCGCATATCCACAGTCGGAGCCATGTAAATAGTTTCATCATTTTATTCACAAAATAACATTATAAAAAATACAAAGTCTGAGACATGTTTAGCTTAAGGCTTTCACCTTTTTTGTGTTACAATAATGGCATTTAATCCTTCCGTTTAATTTAGTTTTCTTCTTTTTTGCCTTCTCCTTGCCTCTTTTTTTCTACTGTCTCTGTTGGAAAAGTTATTTCATGTAATGTGTATTACATAACAAAGCAGTGACCTTTTTAGTATATACAGTCTCTCTGAATTATGAGCTAATCCTTTTCTTGTTCTTCATATATATTTGTTGTGATCTTCTATCTTTCTTTCCTTGCTTATTTTCTTCAAATTACTCTTATAGGTACATAGGTGTGAACTAGGCTAATGGTCCTGGAGCCTTTACAAGCCTAGCCCATAGGATTACCCTGGCATTAGTTCCCAGCGCCTCTGAGTAAAGCCACTGGAGTGATCCCCGGGGTGAATTTTCTATTTCCCATCCACTCATCAAGATTTCTCTTGAAGAGGGCCAGTGATGTGCTATGCTTGACATGTATGGGAAGTCTATTCCATAGCATGGGGACCCTCTGGGTTATGATCCTGTCCCTCCAGCCTGTTCTGTTGATTATGGAAATTAGGTTGAGGTCTCTGGAGCATGTTGTTTGGAGGAATTGGGATTTCTTCAGGTATAACATTTCTAACAGAGCTGGGTCAGACATGGCTTTGTAAGTCACGCAGAGATTGCCTCTAAGTAGGCGATATGAGACAAGAGAATAGTTGGAGTTTTTTTTGTCTGTCCATATAGGACAAAAAGCCTAGGATCCTCTTTGTGAGGTACTTTTGCAGCCTCTCCAGTTGTTGTCTTAATTGTCAGACTACAGAACATCTGTATCCTGAATTCTAAAGCTGTCATCAGAAGAACTGAGTGATCTATATTGGCAGAGGACACTTCCTTTCCTAAATGTGTTTTATTTGCACTTTGCCTAATATTTGTCTTATTAGACAAGTCATTAATATATTTTCTAAGCTGTGCCAATCAAACAAGTACAACCATCTTTAGTAAGTCTAGATTTACTATTAATAATAGCAAGAAAATAATCAAACTTTTGATGATTCACCAATGCTATCAGGAATTACCTTTATGTATACATTAATATATATATATATATATATATATATATATATATATATATATATATATATATATATGTATGTATATATCTATATACAGAACATTTAGTACACTGGACAAGATACTTATGCTATTGCAAATCATTAATTGTATGGTCATTTACAGAATCCTTAAAAAAAAGAAGAAAAATTAGAAATTAGTGACCACAGAGTTCAAAGAAATTAAAACGATTAGTAATTTAATCCCAGTTGTGTGAGGGTGTCACATAAACAATGTGCAAATAGATATTAAATTAAGTACACTGAGACAATTTTGATTGAATGGAAGTAATTTATAAAATAGTAAAGTAGTCCATCTGCCCTACCATACAGTTACATTAAAATGCAGCCACACTTTGTTATAGCAGAAAATCAGAGATGAAAAATAAAATATAAATCAAATTATTTTTCATACCAAAAGTTGCACAAAACAGCACTAGATGGCTTAACATATGCTGTGAATTTTCCTGTCTACTACAGTCTGTATGAATTTATAACTGCCTAGGCCCCTTGAGAAGGCTGGAGTTTGCCAATCTGCAATCTGTCTCTTTCTGACATCAAATAGTGATTTTTAAAGGTAAAAAATAAAATATAAAGCAAATGTCATCTTCTTCTGGCTAGCAGTTGCAAAATAAATCACAAAACAATAGTGGATAGTTTTAGATAAGCTATGGCATGTCAGCTTCTGTTTAAGAGCCCAATATGAATTGTTATTCATTGCTTTCTTCTCATTTAAAGAAGTAAGCATCCATGATCAAGTGATGTTTCCACTCTATGTCTCTGCCAGATCTGCAGATGTGCTGCTTGTCCTGAAAAACACACCAATAAGGAAAGATTACTTTCTGGGAGGCTAAGCATGTTTCAAAAGAATTGTACTCACCTTTATCCTAAATTACTGTTAAGCATACCACTCAAGGTGGCACTGGCAAAGATAATAACATGCACTGCTGAAGGAGCTAATGGTACTTGGGGATATAACAGCACAATCTTTTAATGTAAATTGTGCCATTTTTTCACTTCTCTGAATATCTTTTCCAATCATTTCTTTCTGTTTGGACCCTGTAAAAGGCCTTTGATTTTTCATCAGAATTTTATAGTCCTGGTCCCTTTCATCAGACTTCCATTCATCTAAGCTGCTTTGTGTCACTGCAAAACTTTGATTTGTAGAAGATTCCACTCAATATATTGTGAAATGTTCATTTAAGTACAATTAACTATTGCATGAACTCATATTCCATCTACATACCTCATATTTGCTGATGGTTGTATCTAAATGCAATTATTTACGTACAGGTTACCCAACAAAGGCTCTCTAACTCCTATCATCTGGTCCCTCTATATACTGAATCTGAGGCTGCACTAACTCAAAGAAAGTATCTTTAAAGAGTTTGTCTGTGTCTGAGTGTATTCTCATTTAAATGAATAGAAAAAGCACTCATCTTTGAAGGAAGAGCCAGCTTTGTGCTGCACTACTTATTTATTTATTTGTTTTATTTTACAGTTTGTTTACAGGGATAGTCCACTGGGCCAAGAAAAGCCCATTTTCAATGGAGTCCCAGGTAAAAAAACTCCATAAGAACATTATACAATTTAGACAAATCATAAAAATGAGTAATATAGTTAACAGTTTTCAAGAGAAAAGGTAAAAAAAAACATGTCATTAAGTATTTACAAAATATCTTAGTTCATACAGTGGTAAATCTAAAACAGAGGTGAAGGAGATTTGCAGTAGTGGATGGTACCTCTCATATTGACTCTG
The DNA here is from genome assembly GCF_019279795.1 of Protopterus annectens. NCBI lineage: Eukaryota > Metazoa > Chordata > Ceratodontiformes > Protopteridae > Protopterus > Protopterus annectens. Next base: position 3,463,599 of record NC_056729.1, read on the forward strand.
ATGGCATCGCCAACCTGCTAGCAGAGAGATTTGGTGCAAACTGCACCCCCTGCCCCCACTAGGTATACCCAAAAGTTGACCTGTCACCAGTCCTCTACCTAGTATCTCCAAAGAGCAGGTCATAACCACACTATCCATGGCCAAAAACACAGCCTCTATGGGACTGGATAACATCCATGGCTGCCTAATAAATGGTCTAAAACAGGATGTAGCAGAACAATTTGGCACTCTCTTCAACAACAGTCTAAGTACTAGCTTTGTCCCAGTAAAGTGGAAAACAGCAATGGTAATTCCCTTGCACAAAGGGGGTCCATCAACTGACCCTGTGAACTATAGTCCCATAAACCAGTCAGACTTATCTGCAAGGTCATGGAAAGAATCATCACAGACCTCATCAACAAAGACATAGGTGACTTTCAAACTCTTGACCTGACCCAATATGGCTTTAAGGAAAAATCATGCTTGTTAAACTTGTTAGACTTCTTTGAGAATGTCACCAAAGACCTGGATGAAGGCAAAACAGGTCATACAGCCCATCTTGACTTAGCCAAGGCTTTTATCACAATCCCCTACTCAGTCATCATTGAAAAACTCACCCATATGTCACTAGATGGGTAGCCAAGTGGCTCACCAACAGAATGCATACAGTCAAATTTGGGAATTCCACCTCTACCAGCAGACCAGTTACCAGTGGTGTACCATAAGGATCTGCGCTGGACCCCCTACTGTTTGGAATCTATTTCTCAAAAGTCCAGGTGATAATAGATGGCCTGTGACTTACCAAGTTCGCCGATGACTGCAAACTGTGTGCAGTCACTGAGTCTCCTAACTATGTTAACATACTACAAAAAAGGGGTCACATACACAAATAATTGATGCCAAAGCCACAGACTTAAACTAAGCACAGAAAATGCATTATCAGCCCTTTTGGCAAAGGAAAAGTCCCTGCAAATTACAATATTAACAATATCCCCCTTAGCTCAAGCCCTGTGGTGAGAGATATGGGAACACAGGTTGATAGCAACCTTAACTTCGATCACCATGTGTCCACAGTGATAAGAAAGGCCTTCTATGTTGTACATCTCATAAGCAAGGGCATCACATCCAGAGCTAAGGATGTTCTAACTCAACTGTACTCATCCCTCATGAGACCACTAACAGAGTACAATGCTCCCTTCTGTATGTACCTTACCAGACACCTACAGCAGCTGGAGAGACCCCAGAAGTTTTAAACCAAGAATATTCAGGCCCTTCAACACATGACCTACATGGACTGACTGAATGGCCTGTTACTGTACTCTGTATCTGATAAGCTGCTGAGCAATCTCAGACCCTGCCCTAATGGAAATGATGCACATCCACAAGTCAAAGGGGACAAGATTCACTCACTCTAGGGATCTTAACCTAGCCTGCGACATTAACAGGACATGCTGGAGACACAGATATATCTCTCAGAGATTGACACTCCTCTGGAACAAACTCCGAATTCATGTAAAACAGAGCTCCTCAGTGACCCTATTTAAACTTAGACAACTGGATGGGAGATTGTAAACTTACCCAGGTGTGTCACCTATGTCCCTCTTGGATAAGGGCAGTCAAAGCTGATCATAGACTTGCTCTGCAAATATACACCATACAACTTGGTCAATAAGGGAACAAGGGTGTAACATGGGTAGGCTTATAAAGGCCCTAAGGCCAATAGCCGAGTAACTTCCTATTAAACTACGAACCTGTGAATGACACAAGTATGTATATTATAACATAAGTCAGTTCCTTGTAGTTTAAGGAAATATATACAGTATGTCTAGCAAATATAAAAGCAAGTTTCTTTATTTGGTTTGTAAGGTAAAAGTTAAACTGATATTTTATTGCAGCTCCATGACTGAATCTAAAGTAAGTTAAATAATAACTCTAAAGAATTACTTATAATTAATAGACATTTAATACCTGGTTTAAAAATGTGCATCAGCCAACATATTATTATTATTTCTAGAATGTAAAATTATGTATACTTTCAATAAATATATTGCAGTTCTGTGAAGGAGATTGCAGTCCAAGATAATTCATACTTATATTTCTTAAGAACATATGTTTTATGTTTCAGGCAAATGTCATACATTTTTTGGTTTACTAAACCACAAATGTGAAAAATGTGAATACTTTAAGAATATAAGTGCTTTCTAAAGCATTTCATACACAAGAACATTAAAATAAAATGCTCATGTGGATATTGAACTGATACAGACATGACATTTGTCTATTGAGAGATTAGCAATTTACCTACAAGATAGCAAGGATATTCATTCTTGTTTCTATATGTGCTTTCCAAGGATCCAAGGTCTTCTTTCCTTGTTTTCCAAGGATGTCTTTAGAAACACATTTTACATGTTTTATAGAAAGAAAATAATCCTTCAATGTCATTAAAACAAAATCAGGTAGGATGCAAATGTTGTTTGATAATGAATAGTTGTGATAAAACCAATGACAAAAATACAGTTATAACTGCATGCAGTCCTCTCATGCAGATATTATATTAAAGCTCACATTTGTCTTTTACATTCTGAAAAATAAATCATGGTTTTGTGTGTGTGTGTGTGTGTGTGTGTGTGTGTGTGTGTGTGTGTGTGTGTGTGCGCGCGCATTATCAATAATACATTTCTGTAAAAATATATGAAATTGTGCCTTAAATAAACATTACTTAAAAGAGAATTTATTGGTTTTGTCAATAACTTCATTACAAGTTTATTTTGAACACATACAGAATACATGGTTCTCAAGTAAATCTTTAGCAAACATAAAGAAAGCTGCCCATTGCCTTGTGAAATGTGGCATGAGACTTATCGAGTGTCATATTGCTTAAAAATGTGACCATGCTCAGGACCATAAAACCTTGCAAATTATTTACTAACTGGTATTCTGGTTTGATTCAACTTTACTGATAAACAGGCTTTTCAGGTGGGGAAAAGCAGGCCATCTTGCTATGTCACTAGGAACACAAGTTCATATATTGTCCTTGTGGACTGAGATGCCACTGGCTAACTCTTCTTTCACTATTGAAAGATATCTATATATCCATCTATATATCTATATATAGTTTTGTATTAATAGTTTTGAAACAGGAAGAGAATAAATCTAAGATGACTTCTCTGCTTAATCTAGCAGAAGCATATCGGTGTCAAACAGGAATGGAAATCAAACTAGAAGTAGATAAAAAGCAGGCAGTAACTGAATGTGCCAAAAACAAAAGAAAGAATATAAGGTGAAGGGCCAGATGAGAAGGCAAGAAATGCGGAAAATGCATAAATATAGTTGCAAGTATAGAAAACTTCTGGAAGAACCACATGATGATCAGGAATTAATGTAGGAGAGGGTGTGTGGCCAAGATGGGCTCTGGATAACAGCAGGATCTTTCAGCTCCACCAAGATAACTAGTAAAATCAGGAAATGTTGTCACTAATTTCATCAAATAGAACTTTTTTCTACTAATTCTGTTTTGGGACAACATCCTCTACAATAATATCTGAAAAAAAAAACAGAAGTGGACAAGATTTTCCTGACAAAAATACATTTGGAAATATTTTACTCATCTCAAGTCTCCAGAATGAGCTTCTCAAAGACAAACAACCAGGATTCTATCCTCAAAAGAGAACTACAAATACTACGGACTAACTTACAGGATTTAACAACTAAAACAGATGAAATTGATTTGAAAATAGACAATTTCAAAGAAAAATCTACAAAGCAGATGGACTTAACTACATAAAGATTTACAACAGCAAAAGGCACAGATCTCTGGCATTGAGGAAACACTTAATGACATGGACTGTAGAATAAAAGAAGGGGAGAACAATATAGAATTCCTACTCAAACAAAATACTCTTCTTCAGACCAAATTGGAAAACTTGGAAAACAGGTCCCGATGCAATAATATCAGGATCTTTGGACTGCCAGAAAACATAGAAGGGAGTAATATGGTAAGCTATTTAACTTCATGGCTACCAAATACTCCAGATTTACCAAAGGCTTTGTCCTTTGGTATAGAAAGAGCCCATAGATCATCCTCTTTTACTAACACCAACAAGAATATACATAGGTCAGTGATAGTAAGATTTATGTCTTCCTTGGATAAAGAGATGGTTTTAAAAACTGCCTGGGCAAAAGACCCAATAAAAATTAATGATGATGTTATATGCTTTGATAATGACTATTCCTCAATGGTAATAGCAAAAAGGAAGATATTTCTACCACTGATTAAAGAACTTAAAAAGCTCAACTGAAAACAAACCTATTGTTTTCAGCCAAATTGAAAATCTTTTTGCCTGAAGGTTCTAAACTGTTTGAAGATCTAGACTCTGCTCTGGCTTTTATTAAAAAAACATAACATTTTAGACAAGATAGAAGAAATGGAATGGGCAAATTCTTCATCAAAGAGAATGGCATCTGCTACTTCTTGGAAAACTATTGACAAATTAAAAAGACTGAAAAACAAATGACAATTTCTACTACTGCATATCTTCTTCTTTTGAGACTCTTCAAATTTGTTTTACATCAATTATCCATAAGAAGTTCAAAAGCATACAAAGGAACCAATTGTACAAAGGTTAATAATGACAGTATTATGGGCAGCTTTCTCTTATGGAGAAAATATATTGATGTCATGCTTACTTGTTTATTTTCATATCTCAGCTTCTGAAATCCAGGGTTAGTAGTTTGTTATATTTCATTTCCTTCTAAATAAGTTTCTTACCTCATAATTAAATGTGTTGCTTATTATACAGTATGCACTGCTTTATAGGATGTTTATTGTTGTAGTGATTTGTTTTATAATATACACAGTTATATGAATATATTCTATGTTACAGATGCTGTTTCATATAAACCAAGTTGTGGATATAGTTCCATGTATATAGAATGGTAGAAGCTTTCATATATGTAAAATGATAGAGGCTTTGCTTTTTTTGTCTCCTTCCCTCCCTCTCTCACATACATTTTGATGGTTGAGTTTAATAGATGGGGACTTGGAGATATTGTTGGTGAATGTTTTTTTGAAGAAATTTAATGTCTTGATATGTTGTATAGTACTCAGTATACTGTTGTAATTTAGTGCGGAGAGGCACTGGTCTGCTTGGATCTCTGGGGCAGCATGAGCTTGTTTTTGGCTATGTCAGACTCTTCTCAAAAAAGAAAAAGCTTGTGAAGCCTTTTACTTACAAAATTCACACTAAAAATGCTCAGAGAGACAATTCAGGTTGCCAGCAGTTTCGTGCAACATACCCGCGAGCTGTTAAAGTGTTTCCTTCATTATGCAGACATAGAAAAGCAATCCAAAGCAGTCACGTGAACTTTGACCTATCCCAACTTGCGTAAGCAATGTAAACATGCAGGGACATACAGATTAAGGAAGTAATGTTGTCGCGAATACAAGGATGAATAGAAAATGAGATTTGATTGCAAAAATGTAAGTTAAATCTTTAAAAACAATTTCTGAGTTGCAGAACAGATGTTTTAAATAGTCAAATCAGTAATATATGCACTGCATTATGCTCCAAGATTTTTGGGTAAACGGCAAAAGTACTGTTTTTTTCCTCTCTTAAGACTATACTGAGAAGCCTTAATAGTAATGACTGTAAACTTTGATACTTTATGGTTTCTATATGCACAAAAATGAGAATATCATCTTTTTAATATGATATTTACAGACTTGTTCATAAAATGTTTGTTTTTCTTTTCTGAATAGGAGAAAATGTATTTTCATTGTTTTAATTAATATAGTTTTTTTTTTTTTGTTGTACAAACTTTCCAGTCAGATTCTTAGGTAAACATATGTATCTCCAGCTTAGTGCAATGGTTTTATGTTAATATAGTCACATGATAAGAATACTTCTTATGATTACAGTGTGCATAAACAGACTGAATGCATGTTTTACATACCAAATGACATGCTTATTTGCTTAAGTAACTTTATAGTGAATGGAGAAAGGAATGGAGGTAGGGGTTGAGAGAAAGAGGAAAAGGAAAGGGAAAACTAAGACAGTTTCAAAGTGATTAAATGATACTAATTACTTCTGAGACAGTTTCAAAGTGATTTAATTACTTTTGCTTGTAAAGATAAGAATTTGTTTTTCTTCACTCTCTTTTATGGATATGTATACTATACACACACCTGATGGCAGAGGGGCCCAAACATTTCTAAGACTAAAAAAAAACATGATAAATGTTACTATAGAAAGTGTGATAATTTGAGATCTTTTATGTGACACAGTGCTTTATGTTATGTATATTTTTTATGACTGCATCTAAAGGCTTAAAGCTCTATAGTAACTTAAGATGAATATCAGAAAATGGATATATTGCTTAATTATTCATTTGCTCTTTTACTATACTGTCACAATGCTAAGACAGGTTGGGATAATTTTCGTTTTAGACTATTCATCTAATGAGATGCATAATACTGAAGGGGCTCCTTCAGTTGTAATATATTTGTTTAGAAAATTGTAGATGATATTTTTATCTCCTAATAGATATGTATATATGTTAAAGGGTAGTTTGGATTATTATACTCTATATTATATTATATATATTATATATATTACAGATATTGGATTTGTTTAAACCCAGAGGCTAGTAAACATAGAAATGTATATATTCTCATTATTAGAGTCTAATTGGTTCTCTCATCTATTTTCAAGGTAAAGACAAAATATTTCATTTGATAGCTTTAGAATGTTATTTATGATTCTTGCTTCCATGCTTGTTAAACTACGTTGCACATCAATTAAGGCATAATATATCTTGATGTGTTTTGATGATAATCTGTCAATTACAGTTGAGTTAAAAATCAATCATAGATTTTGAAGAAATATTATTAATGATTTAATCTTCTAATAACATTTATAAATACATTGGAATTTTGTTAACTAAGTGTATCTAGGTTTTGAAAACTGAAATGTTATTTCATTACTCTAAATGATCTATATTGAACTTAAGGCTAGAATTTACAATACATTCTATTCATTTTGATTGTTCCTGCTGATTGTAAATGTTACATTTTTCTAAATGTCAAAGACTTGAACATATTGATTAATACAAACATATTTTAATATATAAAGAAAAGTTTAAATTTCTGAATAGGGATTTTACTTTAAACATTAAATGGAGGATGAGTTTTTTTCTAAAATATACAATTTTAATTATTACAGATAATGGGCGGTAGCTGAAATGCTACTGTTTTAGACAAGGTGGTAATTTGAGTGGTGTATGCTATTCAGATTGGGAGTTATTAACTCCAGGCTGGGTGCAGGTTTAATTTTAAGAATTTGTTGTATACTTCATGTTACAATGGGCATATAATTTTGGCATCCACATCATTCATTACAGTTGTACTCTCAATTTTAAAAAATCTCAAAGAATTTTATACTCACAAAAGACTTACTCTATTGAAATATATTGTTGAATTCATAAACACTGGAATAGAATAAGAATACATATAAAGCTTGAAATAATATCTATATGCATAGCAATGATACATATATAAAATGACAACACTGAAGGAGACTTCAATAAATATCAATGGATTAAATGACCCTTGTAAAAGAGGACGTTTATTTAGATATTTAAACTTACATAAATCTAACTTAATCTTTCTTCAAGAAGCCCATCTTTTAAAAGAGGGCATATCTAAATTAAACACAAACAAATACACAATGTTAGCCAGTCCAGAACACACTAAGAAAGAGGGGTACTCATCATATGGAACAAAATCTTACCAATTCCCAAGATAACTAAGACATATAAAGATAACAAAGGAATGTTTTGTTTAGTCATAGTTCAAATTAATAGAAAGATTTTTACTTTCATTAATATTGGATTCCAGGTATAGGTATAAATACAGTGAAACAACACATTAACCAAGTAGTACTCCTTTCTAAGGGAGACATTATCATGGCTGGCAATTTCAATTCCACCTTAAATGAAAATGAAACAAGTGTTCCAGGGAAAAGGAAAACATCTACTCATGCTAAATATTTGAAAGACTTTATAAATTCATACCACTTGACTGACATAAACAACCAAGCTGATATAAAGTCACTGCCATATACTTCTCCAATAGACATAAATCTTATTCCAAGATAGATAGGGTCTTGATCTCTAATTAATTAGTTAATGACTTATCTAAATCTATGATTATCTCATGCCCATTATCAAATCATAACTCAATCACCTTTGAACTTAATATAAATGTACTGGATAACAATTTAAAAGAATTCCAGCATATTTATATCAATTAAAAGATTCCAAAGAGTTTATACACCAGGAGATGCAAAATTTTATAGAAACAAATTCCTCACTGGATATTTTGGTTATATATATTTGGTATGCCTTAAAAGCATATTTATATGGGCAAATAATGAGATGGTATAATAATAAAAGAGAAACTTGAGATAAACATCTAAAAGAGATATAGAGTAAATTAGACAAATATAAACATAATAGCAATAACTTCACTAATAAAGACATAATAGAAGTGAATAAACTAAACAATGAATACGAAGAAATTCTAAACAACAAAACTAATATTTGTCTAGAAAAATATAATTCTTAGCTTTCTTAATGAATCTTAAATACCTAAATAAACTCAAATAAAACAAAAAGACTTAATAAACAGAACCACATTAAAGAGATTTTTTTTCTTAGGGAAAATAGTCTTTAATCTGCATGATATTTTAGATGAGATCAGGGATTATTTTCATAAAATTAATCATAAGGTAGATATGTTATAAAATGATAAAATAAAATAAAAAAATTCATAATAAAATTTACAACAAAAACTCAACAAACGGAGTTAATAGATAAACATATTTCATTGGCAGACATTCAAACACAGATCAAACATATTAAATTAAATAAAGCACCAGGAAATGATGGTATCTCAGAAATCTACAAATTGATGCCAACAAATGTTCTTTCACTACTACAAAATGTATTTTAACAGCCCAGAATGAATCTAAAATTCCTCCATCATGGAGATACACCTTTATCTCCCCAGTTCTGAAAACTAATAAAAATCCAACAAAGTACTCCTCATATAGGCCCATTTCTTTACTGAATGTCGACTATAAAATGTTTATGAATATTTATGTAGATAGACATAAGAAATTTCTTACTAATATAATTGAAGATCAAATGGGCTGCATTACAAACAGAAGTACTTTTGATAATATAAGAAGAACATTAGCACTAATTGATTATGCTAATAAGAAAAATAGAGATCTGACATTTATAAGCCTAGACATAAACTCTTCTTTTGATTCAGTGAATTGAGACTACTTATTTATCCTAGTGAAATGTATAAATTTCTCAGATTCTTTGATTGAACAACTTTATAAAGGGGCATTAGCATATATAAAAATAGGTATATATATCTCTCAATATATTCCCATTTTAAAAGGAACTAAGCCGGGTTGCCCACTTTCACCTTTATTATTTACCCTAGTTATGGAACCATGGGCTAATCTAATAGGAATGAATACAGATATAGAAGGCTTTAATATAAATACTGATACATCATCTAAAGTCCAGCTTTTTGCTGATGAGATTCTCATCAGGTTAAATGGAAATTAACCCTCTCTAGCACTGTTATTCAATTCCATGGATAACTTTCAAAAAATCTCAGGTTTAGTTTTTAATGAAACTAAGACAAAATACTACCTATATATGCAAACAAAAATAAATTGGAAAGAAAATACTATAACTTTAAACCTAATTCTGATCAAATAACTTACTAGCAAGAGACATAACGACTATAATCCATCTTAATTATGGTAAAAGTCTTAAAAACATACACACTCTTCTTACAAATTGGAACAGAATGTATTTTACAATGGAAGAGAGACTTACAGTAATTAAAATGATAATACTCCCCAAAGATACTTTATATAATTCAATCACTACTGTTATTACTCCCTTAGACAATTGTTAAGAAATTAAACTCCTTAATGTTAAGATTCTTTTGGGCTCCCAATAAACCCATAGTGGCATTGAAATTTCACCTTAGTAGTTGGTCCAAAGGAGGAAAAGACTTCCCAGATTTAGACCTATAGTCTATCTCATCTATAATTAAAACTACCTCACAGTTATTAGATTATTCGTATTCTGCAAAATGAAAAAATACTGGGAAATAATTAGCATGGATTTAATTACTACACCTCAAACATATAAATTAGGCATTGTAGATAATTGTATTTTGTGGATATTAAAAGATCTCTTTACCACACATATTTCACCAAGATATTCAAATATGTGCATATTAAACATTATAAATACCTTCCAAAACTTCATATGCAAGTATTCTATGTACAAAGAATGGATTTTTGTACTATATCCTAAAGCATATACACATGGTATTCTTCTATCATCTGATCCAAATAAAACATTTTACTTAAACAGAAAAGATTAACTTTCTGGTGTCAGATGTTGCTGGATAACAAGGTTAAAAAATCTAGACTTTTTAACTCAAAAATTTGATTTAGATCAATCCTGTTTGTTGGAATTCCAGGATTATATGCAATATCTTTCTAACAGGCTTGACTTATCTCCTACAATTAAGAAATCTATTCCTAAACTGATAGACTACCTGGTATTAAACATACAACAGAAACCTTTAAATAAAGGTAAACTTTTTTTATTTACAAAGTCATGAGAGAAGAAACATATAGTTGCTCAAGAAATTATTGGAATTACTTCTTTATTAACAATGAAATACCTAAAGAACAAGATGAAGAATACATACTGGAATCTGCTGCTAAAACAACCTCTTCCTTAAAATGGAAACTTTATACTTGCAAATTCTTATATAGGTCCTTTTATACACCGCAAGTTATGAGTAAAATTAACAAGAAAGATAATATATGTAAGAGATGTAATTCAATGATAAATGCGGACTGGGTACCTATGTTTTTTGATTGTACAATACTAAATGATTATTGGAAACTTAAGTTTTCTACAAGCTTTATTTACTGATAAATTTATATTATCTAAATCACTAATCCTCGTCAATACACATATATCAGAATGTGTTAAGAAAGTTAAACGTCCTCTATTGTGGTCCATTCTAGTGGTGACTAGAAAGATTATTACTAGAAATTGGATTTCTTATTCCCCTCCTTCTTTTACAGAATTTAAAAATTTATTAAAGGATGTTTGTCACTTAGAACTATGGACAATTAAATCTCTAACATCTAGGAAAACATCTTCTTATAACATATGCGTTACTCTACAGAGATTGTTGGAAAAAGAATCTGTTTCTTTATGAATATTAATCTAATTACATATCAATGGATTTTTGTGGATGTCTTTGTAAATACATTAGTTATTTTGTGTTTGTCGAATATTTATTTTATTATTGTCAACTACATATATCAATTATCAAGTTCAGTTGGTTATATGTTAAAATTAATAAAGGTGTTTAAAAAAAAGGAATGAATGTAGGAATGATTAAGGAGAGGCAAATTCAAACCAAGAGATGAAAGGTTAATATTGGTGGTCCAAGATAGTGGGCTCCACACCCGTTGATTTAACAAAGTCCGTTGAAATGTGGGATAAACAGACAAATGTAGGTTTTGTAAAACCAAATTGGAAACAGTTGTATACCTTGTTGCTGGCTTTGACATACTAATGGCAGAAGGACTGTATACTAAAAGGCATAATAATGTGGCAAGACTGTTGCACTGGAGATTGTCTAAACCTGATGGTACTGAAGTGGCTTAAAAACATTGGAAACATGAGCCACAAAACATCATAGAAAATGATTAAGTTTGTCACATGGGATCACCCATTACCAACAGTTCAAAAGATAGATGCTAGAAAACCAGAAATAATGGTCCATGAAAAGAAGACAAAAGTAGCATTGATCATTGAAATTGCCACATCCAGTGTCTACAGTGTGTTGTGTACAGAGAGACACAAAGTCATAAAATATCAAGATCTACAGGCAGAAACAAGAGCAATGTGGAAGAAAGATATCTAGACAGTTCCAATAGTAGTAGGAGCAATGGGTCTTATAAAAAAAAAGAATCTGCAATCATATTTAGATATGTTACCAATCCATGTAACCCCATATGAATTGCAGAAGGAGTCATTATTGGTCACATTGCAGGTGCTGAGAAGAACACTTTTGGCTGACATCAAAGATTGAAACAATACTAATTTCATGAGCTTTAATCATACTTTGACTTATGAATGGGGTCCATTCCTGTCATGGTATTAGAAACCCAAAAGATTTGGAGAAATTAAAAGTGGAGAAAATGTTATACATAAATATACATATATATATATATATATATATATATATATATATATATATATATATATATATACATATACAGGTCCCCTTTACATGATCGATTTTTCACAAAGTCAAAATTCATATGGCCAAGACCATATGATTGACATTTGAAAAGCTGACCATAGGGAACCGCTATCTCTGTACAGTGCAGAATGGGAAAATTTCCGTCTACTGCACTGTAGTGCAGTCTCGGAGTTGGTATATTTAATTTATGATGGGTGTGGGGGGTGCTGGGGGCTTAAGTGTTCATTGTGTTTTTTGCGTTTGTTTTACATGGTCGGCTTTCTGAAAGTCTGTCATATGGTCTCGGCCATATGAAAGTCGACCATGTAAAGTAGACCCATATATATAGATATATATATATATATATATATATATATATATATATATATATATATATATATGTATATATATTGCATCTATGTAAATATATATGGATAGATTTTATATATTGCATCTATGTAAAACGCTCAGTGCTTCTGATTCAGTCGGCTCTGTTGTACCGCCGGGTACTTGGCCTCTTATCAGCCCTCGTACTGAAAGCCTTGGGAAAGGAATAACCCTAGTTGCATCCTACCTGAACTTCCTTCACCCTGTCCCACGGACTTGAGAAACAGACAAGGTACTTGTTCTCTTATCAGCCCTCGTACTGAAAGCCTTGGGAAAGGAATAACCCTAGCGGCATCCTACCTGAACTTTCTTCACCCTGTCCCACGGACTTGAGAAACAGACAAGGTACTTGGCCTCTTATCAGCCCTCGTACTGAAAGCCTTGGGAAAGGAATAACCCTAGCGGCATCCTACCTGAACTTTCTTCACCCTGTCCCATGGACTTGAGAAACAGACAAGGTACTTGGCCTCTTATCAGCCCTCGTACTGAAAGCCTTGGGAAAGGAATAACCCTAGCGGCATCCCACCTGAACTTTCTTCACCCTGTCCCATGGACTTGAGAAACAGACAAGGTTCACATAACAAAATCTTTATTTGTACATATTACTGTTCTGTGAGCCTAGATGGGTCTATAGCACTGTGCGTTACCCTCTCAGATTGAACCTAACTAAACGCCCGCTCCCACTACTCCTACCACACTTGTAAAAGTGGAAAACATTTGCCTGGGCTTATACAATCTGGCACATAAGAGCAAAACACTTACTTTAGCCCTCCTTTCCTCACCCTTTACTACTTGTTACCAGTGTCCTGCATAGTCCGAGGTGGGTTTATAAGCCCCACCTCCAAACTTCCTACCTAAGCGAGGTTAGAAATACACCTACGCAATCCTGCCATTTTTCAAACGCTCAGTGCTTCTGATTCAGTCGGCTCTGTTGTACCACCGGGTATGTATTTCAAATCTCTGTAATGCTCCTGTAATATAATGGTGACTAAAGTATAAATGAAATAGATGTTAACAAATTAAATGTATGCTGTAGCCAGTCAAACTTAAAGCATCCAATTGCAATTGTCTTGACTTGCTAGCTAAACAACGCAGAGAGTTACTGATAAACTCGTTGTATATATAGTGAACCACAGAACTACCTTCGTGGTTTTATTGTTATCTCGTAAGCTTATTCTTAAGTCATTGTAACATCTTGTTATTGAGTAAAGCTTAATTTTAAGTCATTGTAGCATCTGTTGTCGGATATAAAGTCCCTAGCATTTGAAATGTCTGATAAATATACAGTTGCCGGCTCTGTGACTTATTAAATGCAATGTTGCAGTCGCCAAACTACTCGCTGTGGAATCATTCTATATAGCGCTTAAAGTATACTGCCTCTTGTCATAACTGCATTTGTTGAGAACATTGTTGTAGGCGCTAAACTAAACACTGTAGAATTGTTCCAATTGTCTACTAATGAATACTGCCTCCTACTATAGTTGTATTTAGTCGATAGTATATCTGATCTGAAAATAATCCAGTGGCATAACCGCTGAACTATCGTACTACTCTAAGTGCCTGTTCTAAGTATACTGTTTTTCTCCAGGTACTTGGCCTCTTATCAGCCCTCGTACTGAAAGCCTTGGGAAAGGAATAACCCTAGCGGCATCCTACCTGAACTTTCTTCACCCTGTCCCACGGACTTGAGAAACAGACAAGGTTCACATAACAAAATCTTTATTTGTACATATTACTGTTCTGTGAGCCTAGATGGGTCTATAGCACTGTGCGTTACCCTCTCAGATTGAACCTAACTAAACGCCCGCTCCCACTACTCCTACCACACTTGTAAAAGTGGAAAACATTTGCCTGGGCTTATACAATCTGGCACATAAGAGCAAAACACTTTAGCCCTCCTTTCCTCACCCTTTACTACTTGTTACCAGTGTCCTGCATAGTCCGAGGTGGGTTTAGCCCCGCTCCGCTTCGCCCTCGCTTTGCTCGGGCTCGCTCCACGCCCCACCCTGCCCCCTTATCCCACCCGCCCCCACTATCTCTAGTTTTATAACTACCTAGCCACACCTACTTCCTCTCCAACCCTCTTTACATCCTTTCTGCCTACTCCCACCCCTTCCTGCACTCACAGTCTATCACTATCTCTCCCCCTTATAATCACATCCTCATCCTCTTACGCTACCAATGACCCCTAATGCTATGACTAGAAAAACTTGGATTACCATCTCACTTATCCTACCACTCATAGTGGTACCATACATCATAACTAGCTATGAACACCTGTCATGTTTAGGATTTCATTATGCAAAATATCACACAAGTACCCCCTCTCCTCCGCCCACAAAAGAATTCCTCCCCCAATATATAACCCCAGTAACTATCAAATGCAGTAATCTTTACCTTAACAAATAGTACCAAACAACCACTAAAACTAAATATGGTCTAAAATTACTAACTAAAGTCCTGAGACTAATAACTTACTTAAGGAAAAACATTACCAAAGATGGTGATATCCATCCTAATCCAGGCCCAGCCTGCAATACAGACTCTACCAATTTTCCATTTTCCCATAGATTGCCTAATTCTCTCCTTATCTGCCACTTAAACATAAGAAGCCTGAACAACAAGGTACAAAACCTACATGCTATACTAGCAACCCACCTACCAGATATAATGTGTCTAACTGAAACCTGGCTTAAACCATCAACCAAAGACAATGAGATCCAACCACCTGAGTACAATATACTCAGAGTTGATCGCATAAAAAAAAGGGAGGAGGTATAGCTGTCCTATATAAAAATACGCTTAACATCCTAACCAACCCAAAGCAACCACCCCAAGTCTCTAATGCTGAAACACTAGCTCTAAAACTCCAACTTAACAAACAAAAAAGTGTAAATCTAATAGTGATCTATATACCCCCTGGGAACAACATTGAAACTCTAGAGCTCATCTTAAATTGGATAGATAACAACTACCCCCAAGAAACTATTGTCCTGGGTGATGTTAACATTGACTGGAACCAATGCTCCGCACAGTCCAATCCTACTTCTTTAAATCTCCACAGTTTCTCTCAGATCATATCCTCTACCACCAGACTAGGAACTACTAAACAAAAAGAGAGTATACTAGACTGGATACTCATCAAGGGACACCCCCAAAAATATATATCTGGGACTCTCCCCAATGATCTGAGTGATCATATGCTCACATATATTATGAAAGAAAAAAACAACTTTGTTAATCTACCAGTCTGTAGAACCATCAGAAACAAGAAAAACTTTGACCCAATAAAATTTAACATGGAACTCAAATACTGTGACTGGTCAAAACTAAAATTCCTTCCCCTAGATGATGCGGTATCATACTTTAACAATACATTCCTTACCATACTTGACTCTCATGCTCCCAAACGGGCATCTAGAATCAAAACACAAATAGCACCCTGGCTATCCACAGAGACCAAATCCAAAATAACTAATAGAGACAAAGCATGGGCCAAATGGCGTACAACCAAGTTACCCCTAGATCGTATCAACTTCCAGCAGCTAAGGAACGAAACTAAAAAGGCCACCACACTAGATAAGAAAAAATACTTTCACCATCTGCAACAAAAGCACCAAAACAACCCTCAAAAATTCTGGGCAGGTTTAAACAAACTTCTCCAACCAGGTAAATCCACCACTCCTACCCCAGGAACTCTTTCTGATAAGAACCAAGAAGAAGTAGCCAACAACTTTAATACCTTCTTCACCGAAACCATACAATCCTTAGCTAACCTATCACTCCAAAAAAGACCACATGCAACTCTCTACTGTCCTTTAACCTCCAACCTACATCCACCTCCTTTATACGATCCCTATTGAAAAAGCTAAAGCCAACTACCCTTTCAGCTGATCTTCTCCCAGCTGAATATCTGCAAATAGCTGCAGATGTCGTAGCCTACCCTATCTCAATCCTAATTAACAGGACTATTACAGAGACCACAATCCCAGCACTGTGGAAAATATCCTACGTCATACCTCTCCATAAAGGAGGCACATCCACTGAACTCTCAAACTATAGACCAATTGCCATACTATCACCACTTGCCAAAATCATGGAAAAGTGTGTGCATAACCAACTAATGTCCTATCTCATCCAGAACAGTCTATTAACCGACTCCCAACATGGATTTAGACCCCATCACAGCACGACCACTGCCCTCCTCTCTTTTACCGAAAAAATAAACCTTAACCGAAATAACAAACATATATCCTCGGCCCTCTTCCTGGACATGTCAAACGCCTTTGACATGGTAAACCACCAACTACTCCTCCAAACTTTGAAAACCCTTCATCTAGACACACTAGCCCAAAACTGGTTTCATGCCTATCTCTCAGGCAGACAACAGGTTGTTATGTGGCAAAACAAGATCTCTTGCCTGCTACCCAACACCATCGGTGTTCCTCAGGGGTCCATATTAGGACCTCTTCTCTTCTCAATATTCATAAATGACCTCCACTTAGTTATCCCCGAAGCCACCTGCATCCAATATGCAGATGACTCAACTCTCATTTGTTCCAATCCCACCCTAGATAACCTCCTAACAACTACCCAACACATCTTTACCATAGTTGAAAATTGGCTCACTGACCATCAACTCATCCTTAACCCAAAGAAAACCAAATTACTTCTCTTCTACCCAACTAACAAAATCCCTATCACACAATTCACTATCCAATCCAACAATGGAACCATTATCTCACCTGACACCAATGCTAAACTACTAGGGGTAAATATTGACAACAAACTTCGTTTCGATGTCCACATCAACCAAACTATTAAAACAGTTAACAAAAAACTCGGGTCATTATATAGGATAAAAACCTACCTAACTCCAGCTGCTAGAATAGCCACTGCCCACTCACACCTCCTATCTACCCTACTATATGCCTCCCCTGTCCTCACAAACCTCAACAAATCCGACCTAAACAGACTCTCATCCTGTTACAACCACATTGCTAGATTCATTACTGGCTTACCCTATAGAACGCACCATTGTATTAACCTGAAAAACCTTGACTGGGTAGAATTTCCAAATCTTCTCCAAGAATACCAACTCATAGAAGCCTTTAAATTATTGAAACATCCTGAGAAAACCCCTGCTCTAAAAAACTTACTGACCCCTTACACCAATCTAACCTCACTTCGCTCATCAAACAAACTCTTAGTACAAACAACCAAGTCCTATAACCAAGGTGGTGACGCACTCTATGCAAATATCATTGGCAAGGTTTGGAACTCCCTTCCAAATAACCTCACGATGTTACCATCACTAGCTCAATTCAAAAAAGAACTAAAAATCTACCATAAATCTCACTGGCTTTGTCCTTGCACAAACCCAGACTAACTCTATTCTCACCAAACACAACAGTCCTATGAGCAATCTAACCTTTGAGGTCAATTTAGAATAACAAATATTAGCTAAAGACTAGGCCATTTCTTGTATTACTCTGCTAGTTACTAATCATCTCTAACATACTGTACTGTAACTAATTGTATCTGCTAGTGTAAAACTTTTTCTTATTGTATATTATGTAAATTGTCAACCTGTCTCTGTAACTATCTGTCATTGTTAACCCTTTCGGAGCTTTTCTCCCCGGGACTCCGCTGAAAATGGACATATATCCAGTCGGACTATCCCGGTCAACAAATGTAAAATAAAATAAATAAATAAATAAATAAAAATGTAAATATATATGGATAGATTTTTTTTACTGCATGGGCATTGCCTTACAAAGACTAGAAGCTACTCCACTGTTAATAAGGAGAGTAATAGTACAATAAATCTAAGATTGCCATTTTTAGTATAGTCCCTTTACTCCAAAGTTTGGCAAAAAAAAAAAATTAAAAGAGAAGATCAGCGTTTAATATTCACTCTTCTACTGCATTTTCAATTTTCTGAATGCTGTTCAGTAGAAAACTATGTACCTAAAACCACTATTGCAACCAGGCAGGTAGTTTTTTTTGTGGTCTTACAGAAATCATTTTTCAGTTGTGCATGAAGGGAATTGTTCATGGGGAGCTTATCATTTTGTATATTGCAGTTTTCGTGAATGCCACTGTAGTAAATATATTTCATCAAAAGCACTTTTGGCCACAGTGGAGAGTACACTTTTTTCACTGCCGTGAAAATTCAAAGTAGGTATATTTAAGTTTGATTGCTCAAAGTGTGTGTGTAGGCAGATACCCTAAATGGGGGTAAAGGGAGGCTTCTCCCTGCAAAAAAAATAGAGCTAGCTGACTGGGTGGAGACCACCTTCGTTCTAGATGATTATCACTACTGACGTGACATCCAGACTCCATGTGCAGAAATGGAAAAGGTGGTTGTGAATGTGTGTATATATACACACACACACACACACACACCCTCCTGCACACTCTCCCTCTTTCTCATTTAAACCTATACCCACTTCCACTATAAAGAAACTCCTTCTGAAACTGAAGCCATGTACTAATGCTCCTGATAACATCCCTTCCTACTTTCTTAGCATAGCTGCTGATGCACTTTCCTACCCTATTAGCATTTTAATTAACCACTCTATCCTAGAAAGTACAGTACCCCAAATCTGGAAAAAAGCCTACATCATCCCTTTGCACAAAGGGGGTAACAATAACAATGTTACTAATTTCCGCCCCATTGCTATCCTATCTCCTATCTCTAAAATCTTAGAAAAATATATTCATCTTCAACTCCTTCCTTACCTTTTAGAAAATCACCTACTAACTCCCACCCAACATGGTTTCAGACCTAATCACAGTACTATGACTGCCCTCCTCTCCTTCCTTCAAACTATTAACAAAGCACGTGACTCTGGCCAAATTGTTTCTACCATACTACTTGACCTCTCTAAGGCCTTTGACACTATCTCTCATAACCTGCTACTAACCAAACTCTCAGGACTTAACCTATCTCCCTCCTCATTGAACTGGTTCTCCAACTACTTATCTAACAGATATCAAGCAGTAATATGGAAAAAAGCCACTTCATCATTTCTAAATACCCCTACTGGGGTACCCCAAGGGTCCATACTGGGTCCCCTTCTCTTTAACATATTTATAAATGATTTCCACAACTCCATTCCTTTCTCAGACATCATCCAATACGCAGATGATTTGATTCCACTATTATATGCTCGGCCTCTTCTATCCCCTCACTCCAAAAACTGACCCAAGAAGCTTTCACAACCACTGAGCAGTGGATGAAAAGAAATCATCTTGCTCGTAATGCCTCTAAAACCAAATTAATGCTATTCTCCCCCTCTAAAACTGTCTCCTTCAACACAAACATTTTCACTATCACTAGTCAAAATAATTCACCTCTGGAACTAGTGTCAGAGACCAAGCTACTCGGGGTCCAAATTGATAACCAACTCAAATTTAATTCTCACCTACAGCTAAATATCAAAAAAACCCACCAAAAACTTGGTATGCTGTACCAGCAAAATAAATACCTCACACCTGCTGCCAAAATCACTCTCTCTACTTCATTTCTTATCCCCTCCCTTCTCTATGGAGCCCCACTCCTAACTAATCTACAGTCCTCCCTAAAAACCCAACTTTCCTCTTGCTATAATAAAATCGCCAAGTTTGCTACCAACCACAAGTCCTCCTCACACCACTGTTCCTCTCTCCACATACTAAAATGGCTAGAGCTTCCTAACTATCTCTCATACACTCAACTAACTCTTGCTCACAAACTCATTTTCAACTCCTCTCTCTGTCCCTCCCTCTCATCAGCTTTCAAAATGCACCTTCCTGATAGAATATTGAGGTCCAACAATCAAAATCTATTAGAAATATATAAACCCACTCATCCCCCAGGGAAAAATCTTCTATCCTTTGTCCTTGCCCGCCTTTGGAACTCTCTACCATCATCCATCCGCACCACCCCCAACCACTTCATTTTTAAAAGATCTCTTCATTCCCACCTAGTATCCAAGTGGGAATGCTCTTGCTCCCATCCCTCATAGCTAATTTACTTGCAATTGCCATCTTCCTTCTTCACCTTGATTCCTCTTGCATCTTACCTGATTATTTACTCATAACTAATATACACTGTCATTTCACTTTATAGGGAAAACTGCACTAGCCCTCACCTCAAAATACTTCCTTCATAAATTTCTGTTATTTCTCAGAAACTTGTTTCAGTATTTTGAATATGGTATAAACTCAAAATTTTCATGTATTATTCTTTATAATCTATAATCTATTAATTTTATCTAAACTTCTGTCATAGTTATTTCTTCTGTGTTTACTTGAAATTGTTTGCTGGTGTCAAAATACTTTGGATTATTATATAATTTATAATGTGTTATAGTTTTTGTATAACTAGTATGAATCACGTTTTGTAACATACTTAGTTCTGGAGCTTTTCTCCCCAGGACTCCATTGAAAACGGGTTATTTGACCCAATGGACTATCCTGGTAAACCAACTGCAAATAAATAAATAAATAAATATATATATATATATATATATATATATATATATATATATATATGTGTGTGTGTGTGTGTGTGTGTGTGTGTGTGTGTGTGTCTGTGTGTGTATTTTATATATACATACATGTATATAAATATTTTTTTTATTTGCTGTAAGTGATTTCAATAAAGCATTTTCATTGTCTTTAGTTTGGTCGGAGTTGTTGTCGATCAATCAATATGATTCCATTTTCATGCAACTCCTGAAGCCAGACATTATTGAGGTCACAAGGCTGATTTAGGAGTGGTTGGTTAGTCCTCATTAGCATGATTCAGTATGATGTTGCACCACCATCCCCAGTCTCATTAATGGTCCCAGTAAATCCCATAATCCTATTGAAAGAGAAGAGATTGTGGCAAGTGATTGTCAGCTACAGGGAGTTTAAAAAAATGTTGTATACTTTCTAAAATTGGAAATGTTTCTAAGAAATCATAGTGGGTTACAGTCAGAAAAAAATGGTAATTATCAGTAAATAATAATAATCATTACATTTGCAGAATTCTTTTACTTCAGAAAACATATGTTAATTCTCAGCCTCATTTTCTGTCAGTTTCTTAGTTAATTGTACCAATATTTAAAATGTGGGCCCTTTTCCCTAATTATTTTTGGTCTGTCCCTAATTCTGAAGGTAAAAGTTTAACATAGCTATGTTTATATATTCTCTCTTTAGCTTTTTTATATATATATATTTTTGGTGTGGTCTTGGTGTAGTTCTGGTGCATGTGTTAAACAAGATTAAACCATGGCACATCTTATGCACTAGCCTTCAATATAATCTAACAAAACCTACTAATCTAAAATACTTAAACGACATGTATAAATCATTTAGAAGATTTGTAACTTCTAATACAGATATAAAGTTATGGCTAGAACTTTTATATCCTTTCAATGCAACAAGAAATTTTCAAAACAAAATGCACAGGACGGTTTTCATTACTTGGGAAAAGAAACGATTAATTTGCTGGCAACAGTGCATTAAAGAACATAAGGTTATGGATAGTCAACATATAATAAAAACATATAATCTTTCTACATCAGACTGGGTTTTATTACAAAGTATATTACTATATTTGCAAGATCTATGCAGAATAATTAACAATTCTTCTTTTAGAGATAGACCTACACTTATAACTCATTTATATGAAATGGTATATAATAATTAAAACTGGGAAAATTTGACATCAAAATTATATAAAATTTTAATAAATTATAGAGTTAAAATCAATCAAAAATTTTGGAATCATATAACAAACGGTCATTCAATAAATTTATCCCTGGAAAATAAAACCAAAATACTAAATTCTATTAAATTAACATCCAACATGCAATTTTGAAGAATTTACCCATGGAAATTCCTGCATATATCTTATTTTATTCCAAATAGATTAAACAAATGTAATACCTCTAATAATGTTACATGTTGGAGATGCTTGCAAAGTTGTAAAGCAGATTGGATACATGTATTTCATGACTGTATTAAAGTTAAAACATTTTGGGAAGATGTCAGCAAGTTTATACAAGCCATATTTTCAGATACATTTGTAGTAAGCAAATCTCTAATTTTGTTAAATGTTAATGAAAATTTAGAACTAAATAACAGCAATCTTTACTTACTATGGAACATATTAGTAAATGCTAGAAAATGTATTACCAGAAAATGGAAGTCAAATCTGGAACCATCATTTAAAGAATTTTTGTCAATATTGAAGGAATCTGCATTGTTGGAAACCAGAGTGAAAGAACTAAGAATAGCACCAAGACGATGGAGCAAGAATCCCTGGGAAAATATACTATCACTTATTGAGACACTAAACTTGAACTTAAACTCTTAAAGAGGATGAAAGGAAAAGGAACAAATGATCTCTCATTAATATGATGTTACTCTGACTAGACTGATCAATATAATAATTAATTTTCAGGTCAATTGTAAATATTGTATAGAGTTAATAATACTGTTCTATTTATCAGAAAATGTATTAAGATTATTATACAATGGAATTATTTGAAAAATTAATAAAAAACATTTGAGCAAAAAAAAAAAGAGTGAGACAGAGAAGGGGTAGAATGAAGCAACCACATACACCTATGGTGCATTCCATCTCTATCTCACCATGCTGCATGCACAGTTTCTAGAGGCAACCCTTCCCTCTTGACATTGTAGATGTATCTTTAGATATTGCTACTCTTCTTTCAAGTGGCTTCAGATGTTTAATAGAGGAATAACCCAACACACTAATAAACTGAATTAAGTAACCTCTTCAATTCCCAGCAGGTAACCTACTAAAAGTATGAAAAACAACAATAAAGAAAATTATTGGAAATGGTCATTTGAACTCTTGTCTTGATCTACCAAACACATTTATTTTGAATGCTGCTCAGAAGAAAACTATTTACCTAAACTACTGCAACCAGAAAGGATTTTGTTTTCATTTTTTTTTTTTTTAGGTGGAAGCCACTTTTCAGTTCCCCATGTGGGGATAGAGAAGACCTCATGCTCAAATTATAAATGCCATCTCTGAGGGTAAATAACAGGAAAGAAACTTTCAGCCTCCACAATCACTGAAAGTCATTTTGGACATTATACTTTGTCCAAATGGCAATCAGCAATTATCTTTTCCTAATCTTGATAGCTTTGCAGGTAATTAAAACATTAGATGATCCACCAATATTTAAATTAATACTTCACCAGCCTTTCCCCCTACTGTGTCTAATAGTTTTCTTGTGCTGCGGCCTACTACTGGCCTAGGGCATTCAGTTCATAATAGGTTATACTGCATTTTTCTTTAAAATCTTAGTCAATATTTAACTGCCAGCACACTAAAAACAAACTAGCTAACTACAACCAAAAATAAGTATGATTTTTCATTTTGTCTAATAATCTTTGACAAATCTTTATAAAATTTGCATGTTCACAATGAAAAATAAAATGACCTGATTTAAGCAGAATAATCTGAATAGCCTGCAATATATCCAAGATTTTATTTTCCAGTTTATATTTTTCCTGTATTTACCCAGGCTAAGTAACTAATAAACAACTATGTTAGCAACAAGCAGGCTACATAAAAGTGAAGACAGCAAGGCTAAATGAATGTCAGTAAGACAATAACTAGCTTGGAATTAGTTATAGAAACATCTTTTTTTTTAAGTCAGTTAAGATTTAAGTTGCCGTTGCAATAAATGAACTTTGGAACAGACCAATTTGTCCAGGGACATCTTCAAGTGGAGTTAGAGAAATAGAGTAGGAGAAATTAGAAGAATAGGGGAGGATAGCGTTAAAGAGGAATGAAAGATGTTTGGGAGGAAATGATGTATGGGTAGGGAGGGGCTTAAAGGATTTTAGGGAAGTGTAACTGGAGTAGGAGTCACATTTTTTGGCATGAACTTGCTAGATGGCAGGTTTATGTCCGAGATGACCTAGGTAGGCTGGTGGCAGGTAGGCCTTGGTAATAATTGTGGGCAGATGGAGGTGAGTAATTGTTATAGATATATATAGATCTTTTTTTTTTCTTTCTCTGTTGTATTCTCTGTTGCAGGGTCAAGAGGGAGTATACGCATAGTAGCAGGATCAGAGGGAGTAGACGCATTTTAATATTGTAGGTCTGAGTTATGTGAGCCCGCATTGTGGTAATTTAGTCATTTTTCTGTGGTTGTAGTTGTCGGGGTTTGGGCTGTAGCATACCTCTCAGTTATATTTGCTTCAGGTCTAGATTTGCTTTATAATTCTAGCCTGTCTTCATAATATTGCGGTTGCAGGTGCGTTACTTACTATTCAGTTTAGCTTTCAATAGTGCAGGGCCTGAAATTCATGAGATGTGGAATTCATTATTTAGTTACCTCAATAGTTTGTAGGATATTTAAAATTGTCCCTATTTTGGATGGGGAGGGGCAGAGCTTTTCTTCATTCTTATCCATGGCTTCGTTGCAACTGGGAGAAGCCAGATTTCTAGCTCTTAAGAGGTCGAGAGGTATGTGTATGTGGAGTATGTAATCTGCAGGTTGCTGGGCTGGAGTATGAAGTGTGTTTGCTGGAGGTGTGTGGGTTGTTGGTGGGGTCCTTGATGTTGCTAGCTTTTCAGTTTGCATTCCAGTTGTATGGTTGCTTATTGGGGAGACATGGTTGTCTCACTGGTTGGGACCTGTACCTTTCTGTCCCTTCAGTGTTCATTTGGGGTGCATTTAGGTGCTTCGGGGGCTAGGCATACTTGTTGAATAGTTGCTTGCTGTGCATGCATATGTAAGTTTAGCTGAGTGGGAATCCATTTCGTGGGCTGCGAGCTCTACTGACCAGTGGTAGCATACCAGTCAGGTGCAGTTGGCATTCAATTAAGACGTCATTAAAAAAAAAAAAAAGGTTTGAGTGGACAATCAGTCCATACTATTAAGTCTGACACAAATCCTTTTACTCCAGCAACTTGCTGTGTTAGTGTGATAGTTAAGTCTCGGCTATTTAGGCCTTGGTACCCTCATGGTTTTAGACTTTTTTCAGATCTCTTGTACAAGGATGGGGAGAGGTATTCCTGCAGGTCCAGCATTTTTCAAAGTCATCCCGAATTGGGTTTTCTTGTAAATCACATAGGAACTTACTTGCTAATCCAGACATATTGAAATGGCAATGCTTGCTTGTCATTCACTATGCCTGGCCATTGCTCTTCTGTTAGATGTGGCGGTTAACTTTCACAGAGGGAAGTACTTTGATTTATTTGGAAGCATCTTTGTATTTTTTAACAAACTTGTTTCAAGGAGTGGTACTTGATAATTAGGTACTGTAATCTGGGAACAGAGTGCCAATGTAGTTGATGTTACAGAGGACTGTGGTATATATAACGTGTTAGAAGTGGATTTTGCTAAGTGGTAACGTGGTCAGTAGTTGGTTAGTTTTACCACCCAGTAACATCTTTGTTCAGGTACATGGGTGTGGTTGTAGAAGATGCTACTTCAGGGTTTTCAGACGTTTAAGGCAGAATGTGGGCATAACATATGATGTGGTCATATGCACCTGGGTTGTGCCATGAGGGCAGGAGTTATGATTATATTCAAGCTGCTCAGTGGTTGTATTATGATACAGTAGGAGTCTTGTTAGTAGCCATATATTTGGTGTATGGTACATACAGGACTGGGGCTAGTCCAAGAATAACCTATGGAGCCTGTCTGTGATTTTTTTCTAATGGACTGGTGGACCTTCAGTATTGGAAGCAGGCATTGGGCTGGAGTTTCTGGATGACAGTGAGGTCGGTTTGGGTGCAGGGCATGGTAGTTCAGCCACTGATTCCTTTTGAAGGGGTTCACAGGTGAGGGTCATGCCTCTCAACTATACAGATTTTCACTGAATGTCCAGATTTTGCCTCATGTTTTGGTCCATTTCTCTTTAAGCTTGGTTTTCTGGCAATCATTGAAGAAGTATGTCAGAAATTGGGTTGCAGATTTCATAATTTCATAACTTTTAGTAAATTCATGCTAATGATAAACCTTTTCATCTCCTTCCAAGATAGTAAGGACAATGTTTAGAGATTGTTCCTATTTCTGGGCCTTTGTCTCCCATCATTGAACAGTACAGATATATTACTTATGGTTGCCAGTCTGACCATAGATGAGACTTGGCAGGGATGCCCTTTGAGACTATAATACTGGTTAACTCCATAATATTTATTTGGTTGCCCTAAAATGTATCTGTTTTCATAAACATGTTGGATATTTGGTAAATTAATTGTAAATCTTTATAGCCTGGAGTTACGTAGAAATAACAGGAGTTTTTAACAGCAATAGTAGGGATTTATGCTGATGTAACACAGTTTCTCTCTCGGTTTCTAAGTTTAGAAAGAACAAAAAATTTTAAAAATTGTCATTTTTTTTTGTCATTGTCCCGACTTTATTTATAGCGTTTACACACTTTCCTTGGTGAAATTAACAGAGATGGCTGGCATGTATTTTACTGCTATTTTTGTAGTGAGTGGACATTTCTCCTGCAAGGTGACAGAAGAGGCAGGTTTTAGGCCCTTCTTTAAACATTGGAGTTTTCTTTTCTGACATAACTTACGGTTGATGTTAAAGGAGGGTTATAGTGATAAGGTGTTTGCATTTTTGCAAAGGCAAGCTGCTTAATTTGTATTCTTTTGCAGATTGTGGACGTATGGAACTTGGGTGGGCATTGGTTGCCAACCAGAATGAAGGGGATTTGAAAGGTGATGGAGGCTGTTTCATTGGATGTCCCAGTCCCTTGAGTGGTGC
The DNA here is from genome assembly GCF_019279795.1 of Protopterus annectens. Taxonomy (NCBI): domain Eukaryota; kingdom Metazoa; phylum Chordata; order Ceratodontiformes; family Protopteridae; genus Protopterus; species Protopterus annectens. The sequence goes on from NC_056729.1 coordinate 3,491,079, forward strand.
ACGATGAGGTCATAGATGGGGGAGCACTGAGTGAGCAATGGTTAGTGCCCTAACGGAGGTGGATTTGAAAGGTAACTAAAGTAAAAGCACTGACAGTACCACAGCTGGGAAATTTATTACAAAAATAAAGAAAAAAATCAAAACAAAGTTACAAAGAATAAATCCTTACAAAACAGTGGTAAGCACTTTCAGGGATCTACCCCTTCATCAGATGGATTTGAAAGGTAATTGGTTTTCTGCTTGTGTGGATGTTTTGATTGTTGGAGGGGTGCACAATGAGGTTGCAGGTAATCTTTATTCAGCAGTTTGAGGTAGTGTAGGGGCAAGCTGAGTTGTAGGTCTGTTTAGGGTAGGGTATTGTATGGCTGGGCATTGTGTATAGGGTCTGGGGTTTTCACAGGTGGTGTGATATCACAGCAATCATAGGATCATAGGAAGCTATGGCATTAATGATTCTGGAGCCCTTGCAAGCTAGCCAGTTTTAATTCTGGTTTCCAGATTGCTTCTATTGTCATGCAAGAAGGACATGGATGGAACATCTGGGGTGAATTTTCGGTACCCATCCATTTGTTTTGTAGAGAGCTAAGGAGCTGCTTTTTGATAGGTAGTAGGAGTTTGTTCTAACAGTGGTATTTTCTGGGAGGCAAATCTGTCCCTCAAGCAGGTTTTACTGTTAATATCAGGTAGGGTTTTTAGCGTGAGTAACATGTGTATCATTTGACTTCTGCTTTGTGCTGGTATGAGGTGTTCAGTATAGGTATAAATATTATGAGTAGATAGGGTTTGATGGAGCATTGTGGGTTGTGGGTGTTTTGTGGGACATGTGTGGAAATGCATATTTTGTTGATTAAGCAGAAGTTAGAAAACTTATGGAAGGCATTGTTTGGATTGCCATGCAGACATAGAACATCTTTATTTCTTTAACTAATACAAAGGTACAAATGGAAAGAGTAGGTTTGAGGCGAAGCTGAGCCAAGCAATGGACTAAGGATGTTCTTCAGCCTCAGGGGGTTACTGAAGTTGCATGTCAGACAGTTTAATCAGGTTTCCTTGAGTAGGGATTAATAGATTGGTGGCATTTTACCATTTTTTACAAATGTTATGGGAGGTGTTGGGTTGGGGGGGCATGATTTGTGTGAGTTGTTTGTGGCTTGTTGGACGGCAGGAAGGAGAAACATTTGGGGATGCTGAGTATTTGGAGTTTTCATTAATTCAGAATAGGATTATGGGAGTTGTTGATTAGGGCTCATTTTCTTTTATTTAATGTGTCAGTGGTGTGGCTTGTGTTCATGTTGACAAGGTATCAGGTTGTGTTAAGATTAAGGTTTTCTGCAAGAGTTTGGGGTACCTGTTATAAGTACAGCACATGGTAGGACATTGTGTGTTACAGCTGTCTGTGGGAAGGTTTTTGGTACAAAGATTGTTATTTCTCAGGCGTGGGAGCAAGGTAAGGCAGTTCAGCTTGTCAAGGAGGATTTAGCTGTGAGTGCTGTAGTGGCGGGGGTGACAAGGCTAAATGAACCTACTAAATCTTGGCCAGCAGTTTATAATTTTGAAGGGTTGGGATAGGTGATAGCATGAAGATTGATGGAACTTGGTTACTGTCATGATAGGTTTTGTTACAGGGATTGGTTGGGAAAGGGAGGTTCATGAGGTTTTTAGTTTGTGTGGCTTTATGTTATGGATGTATTTCAGTCATTCAGAAGGTGGTGTTGGTTAGTTAATGCTTCAATGGTCAGTAGGTTTGTCCGCTTATACTGGATAGATGTTGTGATGGTAAGATTGATCCTGAATTGATTTTGGAAGAAATGGTTATTCATATATGTTGGGTGTGAAAATAGAGCTGCAATTAGGCATGATGGTAGGCAATTGCCTTGTTTGGTTTCTCGTGGCATTGGGTCAGATGTTGCCTTTGGTAGGAAATGTTCTGGGACTTATTATGATGTTATCAGTAGTTGGAATAAGTTAGAATTTAGTTAATATGTGCAAGTGGTACAAAGTTATGGTCATTATTTTAGTATTTGAGAGGTTGACAAAGGAGGCAAGTGAGGACCAATTGGGGGGGTTGGGCTGGTGGGTGGTTAGATGAAGGAAGGGTAATTGGCATGTTATATATAGGGGTTGCATGTTAAGTGGACGTAGGATGTGCAGTTGTAGTAGTTGGGGATTAAGGTTCATTGCCTTTCTAATAGGGAATGGTATGGCTTGTGGTGGTGGGTTGCTAGAATGTCATGATGGTTGATTAACTGTCTTATTGTTTATAAGGGATAGTGTGATGGCAGGATTGAACGATAATGGTATTTTTTAAGATATCTCTTTTGGTTATTTTAAGCAGTGAAATGGGTATGGGATGTGGCATCATGGTCTTATTGCCTCTGGTTTCAGATGGCAGTGGATTTAGTGTTGGTTATCCAGTTGAATGGCAATGATCGGGGAGTCATTAGGACTGTTATTGCACTGGCTTTAAAGAGAGCTCATTTGGTTATTACTGCACTGGGTGGTAAATGCAGTCACAATGTGGCATGATGGTAGGTAATTGACTTTGTGTGATTTTGTAATATCCTCGCTATCATTGCAGGTCTGCCACTGGTCATGCAGTAAGGATTATTTAGCTCATGTGCAGTGGTTATGCTAGGTGATGAGGTAATGGCTTGTTATCACAGCATAGGAGAAGGGTCAGTGTTTTGTTTTTAGCTCTTTAGGCAACTGGTTATTTGTTAGTTATGTGATAGGGTTTTAGGAGGTGATGACTTTGTTTCAGCTTGGTTAGTAGGGATGGGGTACACTGATGTTTGGCCAGATGCCGTAATGGTGGGTAGGTGTTTGAAGGTTGTTGAAGAGAGGGAGAACAGCCTGGTCAGACTGGTGGGGTGAGAAGAGGAACAGGCATACACTCTTCTGTTCCCACTCTGGTGTTGGATGGTCAATTCAATAAGTTGGGAAAGGAAAGTGAGGGGTTGTGCTGCTTGATAAGCAGCTTCCTCCACTTGGTTATTTACTTATTTGTTTGGTGGTGATTCAATAAATGGTAACCAAAATGAATGGTTTTCTGCTTCATAAGTATGTGAGTGGAGGTATGGATGCTGCTTACTGATCAGGATGAGGGGGGTTACGCTGTCCTGTCCTATGATGTTACATGGATATTATCCTCATCTGTATCATGTTTTGGTTGAAATTAATAAATATTGGTTAACAATTATGTTTAGGGAAATTTCAATAAAGGTCGTCAACTGTCATTCATTGTGATGTGTTTCTTGAAGGGGACCGGGAAAAATAACACTGTTGCCTTTTTGTATAAAGACAACAACACTATGGAAAAGCAACAGTTAAAATAGCCACTAGCAAGATGTTAGGCAACATAGATTTAGACAGCAATCAAGTCAATTATCTCTGCAACCATCCCCAAGCCTGTCTTATACTCCATACTCATAGCTTTCTGACCTACACTTCCCCATTGACCTGGGGTCTAGGTTACACACTACAGATATTTCTGTTCATTGTTCGAATTAACTCCCAGAAGCATAACTTCCTTGCACTGTCAGAAGCAATAATAATAATAATAATAATAATAATAATAAATAAATAAACTAAATGGTAATGAGGAAAACATCTACTAGGCTAAAATCAAAGCTTCACATTGAGCCAGGTATCATATTCTCTTTTGTTTTATGGAATTGTAAATCATAATCTCAGAAGTTTAACCTATGATTACCAATGTGTCTCATTCAATTGGATAATACCATATTTTATAGTAATTGAGTTCCCATTATGCAGGCTCACTGCAAACTCATAAACATCTTTATCATCCTCAAATCTATAATTATTCCAGAAACACCAAAATAGCTTTAGGGATTTTCCTATTCCTGAGAAAACAAATATTTTCTGCATCATCATCATCCACCCACAGCTTAGTATACGTGCTAATATAAAATGAAGACTCCTTAGTACAAAACAAAACTTCTGATTCTCTCTCTCTCATGTTTCTTTCCTTTTTTTTATTTGACAATTTTTTAAAGTCCTTCAGTCTTTTACAGCCCCCACAACACATTGTCTGAGCAGGAAAATCCAAAACAGATCCAACCTTATGCTAGCAATGCTTAACACTGTTTTAGTATACTGACATCATGCTTCCAATATTGTAACCAGTAATCTACCACAAAAAAGTTGAAATGTCACGTATAAATTGCTGCAAGTTATGTAAATAAGCATGCTTGCTTCCTTCCTTCTCATTAACACGAAACAACTTCTCTTCTCTTTGTGAATACACAAAGAACAATACGGCGCACAGGTGGATCCCAGCAACAAACTTTATTTAGCACTTTCGTCAGCAATAAGCTATTGATTTCTTCAGAATACCGGAAGCTTACTTTACTTCCGTACTTATACATACTCATTAAAACATGTGACTGAAAGCAATTAAACAATCAATTAATTAAAGTCATTAAAACTGTGCTTATAGTTAAGCCCCAAAATACAAACTATTTAAAAATATTTAACAGAATAATATTCAAGCAAAAATTAAATTTATCATTATTGTAAAGACCCACTCTTTACTTCAAAATACTAAACAATATTACACTGACCCTCAGCCTGCAAAATCCATTAAAAACTCCATTATTAAAATGTGGAATTCTGCTCTTAAATTAAGAAAACTTGAAATAGGAATTTTTGAATTCTAGTACACAATTCATGGAATTTTCTATGGTAACTAATGAAGATACCATAAACTTTCTTGATATCACAATATCTAAAGACAAGAAAAACAATGTGTTTGTTTCCACATTATACTGTAAGCCAACCTACTCCAATGCCCTTTTACATTTTTCTAGTGCACATCCTATGCATCAGAAAAGATCTTTGGTAAAGGGGCAAGGAGTCAGGTTGGCAAGAATGGTGAGTGACAATGTACTTTTTTAAAGGAAGTGGGGCCCCTATAGCAGATGTTATTAGCAAGAGGTTATCCCAAAAACTTTACAGGGCCTATCTTTCAGGAAATTATAAATAAGAGAAATGAAGGTCATTTTGCACCAATTTTAGGGACGCTAGTTAACAACGACATAAATATTGAGGTCCCGTCTGTTAATACCAATATTAAAACATTTCAGTATTCAGTAGTGTTAACATATAGTCCATCCATTGAGAGAATTAAGAATATATTAAGAAATAATTGGACACTTTTTGATATTGAGCAGCAGTTTAAAAGTAAACTTGGAGACCATCCAGTAGTAGTATATACAAGGGATAAATCTCTGAAGAATCTATTGGAAGCTAATCCACTCATTAGGGCTCGAGATACCATGAGGAAATGTGGGCATTGTAATCAATGCCCATATATTCTGGAGAACGAGGGTTTTACTATACAGGGATTCGGGAAAGTATATTTGAAGCAAAAGTTTAACTGTAGTAGTAAACACCTGGTATATGTAGCAATTTGTCAATGCTGCCAAAGATATTATATTGGAAAGACTATAAACAGTTTTAATAAATGAATATATCAACACCATTATGATATTAGGAAGTGTAATGTAAATAATGCATTGTATAAGCACATCAAAACAATAAACAACATCCTTTTAAGTTTAGTGTTATTGAACAGGTCAGCTGCAAGTACAGGGGGGGGTCCCTCCAAATTATTTTTAGAATTACGTGAATTGATGTGGCAGCTTAAATGTAATGTGACATGTCCACCTGTGCTTAATGAAACAGTTTCTATATCAAGTTTTCTTAAACTAAGAGCTGAATTCCACATTTAAATAATAGAGTTTTAATGGATTTTGCAGATTGAGCGTCAGTGTAATATTGTTTAGTATTTTGAAGTAAAGAGGGCGTCTTTAGAATAATGATAAATTTCATTTTTGTTTGAATATTATTCTGTTGAATGTTTTTAAGTAGTTTGTATTTTGGGGATTAACTATAAGCACAATTTTAATGACTTTAATTGATTGTTTAATTGCTTTCAGTCACATGTTTTAATGAGTATGTATAAGTAAGGAAGTAAAGTAAGCTTCCGGTATTCTGAAGAAGTCAATAGCTTATTGCTGACAAAAGCGCTAAATAAAATTTGTTGCTGGGATCCACCTGTGTGCCGTATTGTTCTTCATGTATTCATAGTTTGATTTTAGTGTTTTGTTCTGTTATGGAATTTCTCTTCTCTTTTCATCTTCTATTCTCTTATCTTTCAGTCATTTCCACTATTCCTCACAATCACATTCTCAAAACCTTGCTACTTTGTCTTCCTAGGTCAAGCCTGCACAGATCCAATCAGATTATCTTGATTATAGGGCGGTGCAGTGGTGCAGCGGTTAATGCTGTCACCTCACATCAAGAGGTTGATTCTTGGCTGGGGTGCCTTCTGTGTGGAGTTTGCATGTTCTCCCTGCATTCGCGTGGGTTTCCTCCTGGTACTCCGGTTTCCTCCCACATTCTAAAGACATGCTTCTGGAGCATTTCTCCCTGGGCCACTGCTGAAAACAGGATCTGCTGAACCTAGTCAGACTTTCCCGGTCAACAAATGTTAAAAAAAAAAAAAAAAAAAAAGTCTTAAACTTCTGTCACCAGGTCAGGCTACTTCAGCTGTACTGACCACAGGTAAATAAGATGACCATTTTACCAAACTAAATAAGAAGAGGATGAGTTCAAGAACACATTTTGTCTTATACCCCATCTTATCAGTTCTAGTCTTGTGCATGCCAACGATATCTGATTGATGATTTGGCTGTACCCACAATTCCTTTCAGTCTCCCTCTTCATCTCTCCCAGCCCCTATCTCTACTTGCCAGTCAGACTTTGTGAATAAAGGGAGAGAAAAGAACAAAGTATGTTGGTCTCAAACTTCACTTGTGAGAACTTCCAAGATGGCTGCACATTGAGTAATAGCTTATTTTTAGCTCTCCCAGTGTAAAAACAGAAACTCAGCAGAGAAGGCAAGTAGACTTATGTTTATGGGTAAATTTCAGTAATGGGCTAGTAAGTACACTGCCTGGATGCCAAGAATAAAGAAATACAGAAGACCTGGAAAGACATCAGCTACCAAAACTGAAGAAGAAACACTGACTGGGGAGAGTTTGGGAGCTGTTCACCAAAAAGCAATGCAACCTTCAGACATAACTTCCAGTAACCTACAGGAAGATATAAGACAACTGCATACAGACCTGGTTAAAATAAATAAAACACTGATGACATATATCAACACAAACAACAAAAGGCTGGAAAAATGGAAGAAGCTTTAAACAGATATTCAGATGAGATGATAAAGCTTCAAAAGATCAGAGGTTGAAATAAAGAAAAAACTGGCTGAATATGAAACTGCTCAGGAAGGGATGTTTAAAAAATAATAGAATTAGAGGGCAGAGGCCATAGGGAAAACCTGAGATTTTCAGCTATACCAGAGAAGCTGGAAGGAACAGACTGCATTAATTTTATGAAAGCACAAATAAGCAACTGGACTGGTATTCTATAGTAGGAGTTGCTTTTTGAAAGGAGACATTGTGTGTAAGTTCCAAACCTGTCTAAAAGAAAGCAACCTAGACCTTTAATAGTAAAGATCCAATCTACCAGGAGAAGGGGTTGACTCTAACAAAATTGTGGCAAAAGTACAAAGTATGAAAACTGGGAGGCAGCTGAGTATTTGTGGAGAATGATTACTCATTGTACAACAGATAGAAGAGGAAATGTATTCCAATATTCAGGACATGTGAAGATGCAGGTGGGAGATTCAGACTACTTTACCCAGCTGTCTTCAAGGTATTCCTGGAGGGGCAAAATAAATTTTTGATGAATTACATGCTAATGAGAAAATACATAAGTTTGTCCAACAAAAAATAAGCCGTGAAACAGAAGGATATTTTGCATCCTGTTCTTCTAGCAATAAAAAACACAGAGAGAGGGGACCTGTCAAACATTTTCAAAATTTTCAATGGGAAATGTTAGAGAGAATTAAGGGAGCATGAGAGATAACTAGAAGAATTGAGAGTACATTGAAAAGAAAGCAGAAACTAGATTACAGAGATGAACAGTACTAAAACCAATAACTTACGTGATTACAGTGCAATAATTCTATTTGTGAAATATGGCAGAACAAGAAAATCTGGAAATATTGGACTTTTTCAGAGTTTGTTGGACTTGTGGAGGACTCTAAAGTGTATGCCCTACTTCATGTCATTAATGTTCAGAAAAGTGCATTGGGGATGGCAGGAGGAGGGAGAAAGTTAACTGTAAGCAAATATTTTTTTTTATTAGGACCAATTTTGTAGCATGTGGTTTTCTTTACATGCTATTAAGTAAAGTTATTTCAGTTATTTTTAAATATAATTGGGATAGTAAATAGTAAACAGGTGTTGCTGTTCTTTATTCCCTCTTTTTTCTCCCTTCTCTCTCTCTCTTCTTGTTCAGTTTTAAAAAATGTATGTACTACAATGTATATAAAAAGGCTGGTTAAAAAGCATGATAAAAGAGAGATTAATGTGCTTTTCTCATTCATACATGGGGAAATGACTGGATTAAAGATCTTAGATTGATTTATTAACAAGTTTTAAGAGAGATCAAGTAAATGAAAAAGAACATTGAATATTATGATGCATTTTTCTTGCAAATATATGTAAGCTCAGTAACAATTCTGCAGCTGGTCTTCATGTTTCCATGGAAACAATATGATAAAGAAAAACTGGCTGTCTGGTTCTCATGTCTCCCTGGAGACAATCTGATGAAGAGAAACTTGATACAGTCTAGTAGAGAGTGATTGGCTGAGGAAAATAAAAGAGAAATTGGCTAAGAGATAATGTTCTCTGAAAGTATTCAGCAGTTTTCCCAAAGTATATAATGTTCTCTGAAAGCATTCAGGAGCTTTTCCAAGGTAGTTAATGTTCTCTGAAAACATTCAGGGGTTTTCCCAGCTGGGAGTGATATAAAGATAAGACAAAACCAATCAACACTTAGTAGAAGCACAGGCTGCATCATGCATCTTAGCATGGATGACCTTTCTTTTAGGTTAAATCAAGTCTGAGTATGGCTGTCAGTCTGGGGCTTTTGTTCCTATTAGGAGGGTAAAACTTCAATATTTGAAGGTGTATATAGTATTGTATGCTAGTATTAAGCTAATAGGTTTTAGAGGGTATTGGGGTGTGTTTTTTTTTTGTTTGAGGGCTTTCAATAAAACAAAAAGTATAAGTTCAACCTGCCAAACAGTGTAACCATGTAACACAAAAGCTGGAGCTAGACATTTAACAAAAAATGTGTTATACATAAAGGGTGGAGATAACTTTTTAATAGAATGATGCTTTCTTTAATGTCTTTAAATGTAAATGGACTCACAAATAAATACAAACAGAAAAGAGTAGTGAAATATATTAAAAATGTAGAGTGCAAATAGCTATGTTACAGGAGACACACTTAGAAAGAACTGAACATGTAAATTTGATGAAGAAATGTTTTCAGGATGGTTATTGAGTAGAATACCTGGGACAAATGAAAAGAAGAGTACTTATATTAATTGTAGGAGGAGCTCAAATAGAGATAAAAGAAGATAAAAAGGTAATAATGGTAGATTTGTAGTGCTATGGGGTTACTGGCAAAGGAGGAGGATTACACTGACATGTATTTACATTCCACCTAAAACTGCTGTAATGGAGCTTAAGAACATTTTGGGAGAAATAATCAGTTTTCAGCAAGGAGTATTACTTATAGGTGAGGACTGAAACTTGATTTGCAGCAGTGAGGATTTGTCTGGGGGCCCAGAAGGAAAATATAACAAAAGAGGGTAGAATTTTGAAGAAATTTATAAAAGTATTTGGCATAGAAGATGTGAATTCAATAATAGGAGTTTGGAGTGAATTTACATATTATTCCCCAAGATATAAAAACTGGACTAGGCTAGACAGAATTTACATTTCACAGGAACATGTGCATTTAATTGAAGGTTTAAAGGTCTTGATACCCACCCAATAACTATTTCAGATCATGCATCAATAATAGCTAAAATAAAAGCACAGGGTAATGAAAAACAAATAAGACATTGGCACTTTCCCACCTATCTGTTGAAAAGAGAGGAACTTAAGGAATGTGTAGTGGAGATTATTCAGGAGCTGTTAGAGATTATATAAATTTCTTCTGAAAATATAGCTGGGGAGTGGGAAAAAAATTGAGGTGGAGTTTAAAAATAGGGTGGAATAAAAGGAAAAGGAGCTATGGTTGAGAAGTAAGAATTATTTAGAGGGACTGACAAATGTGAAATATTGAAGGATAGGGGAAATTTCACAGAGCAAGTAGTGGATCTACTGCAGAATGCTAGGCAGAAAACAAGGGATTACCTCATTAATATGCACTAGCTAAGAAAGATTGAGGTTAAACAACTGTTTTTGGTAATAATCCTAGATCACAAAAACATTTAGCACAACAACTCAAGCAACAGAAAGTAGAAAGGGCTGCCACCAAACTTAGGGAGCCTATAACAAAGAAGGTAACAAGAGATCCTGTTGAGGTATTAGAAATATTTCAGAAATTCTGCAACAGTCTCTATAAAGCAGAGAAATGTGAAAATCATGAAAAGATAACAAATGGAAATGTTTATGGAATAATTAAATATGCCAAGGCTAGAGGTAGATGAGGCTCAATTACTAACAGTTAGGATAAGAGGAGATGAGATAAAAATTGTGATGTATAACCAATCAACAGGAAACTCCCAAGGAATAAATGGTATCCCTGTGGAAGTTTGAAAGCTAGTAGGAAAAACTGATAAAGATCTGGAAAGTTTTATTTAATAATATCTTAAGAGGAGGAGAAGTACCACCATCCTGAAAGAAAACAGTGGTAGATGTAATACCTAAAGATGGTAAGAATCCATCAGATTCAGCATCATACAGGCTCATTTCAATACTAAACCATGATTATAAAGTGTTTAGTTCTATAATAGCTAAAAGAATGGCAAAAGTACTGCCAAAAATGATAGATATGTATCAATGTGATTTTGTGGACGGGAGGCAAACATTTGACAACATTAACAGAACATTGATGACCCAGAGGGAAGCAGAATATAAGAAAATACCATTGTCAGTGGGTCTTGATGCAGAGCAAACATTTGACAGAGTAAGTTAGGACTTTAAGAGCAGGGCAATGGAAGCATTTGCATTTTCTGAAAAAAATTATAAGGTTGAATAGGAGAATATATGCAGGATCAGAGGTGAAAACTAAAGTGGGGGGGGGGTCCTCTCTGATAATTTCTGCTTGAGCAGAGGAACCAGACAGGGGTGTCCTCTTGACCCTGTATTGTTTGCATTATATTTAGAACCATTGGCAAAGAAAACAAGGGACTCAGAAATTCAAGGATATAATTGGTATGGCAGTCAATAAAATCTGGCTTAATTTGCAGATGACATTATTTTGTACCTAACAAAACCAGAAAAAGATATTAGTGTTGTGGAACACTTTGAGACAGTTTCAGATCTTTTTTGGGATACAAAATCAATGAAGCTATAAAGTATGTATCCACACATGAACTGGTTCAGGAATGCCCATTTTTATGGGGACATGGTAAAATGAAATATTTAGGAGGATGGATTAAAAATGATTCTAGTGTGCCAGCTAAGAATATTAGGAAGAGACTATACAAAACAAAATGTTTTTTTCCCACATTTCAAAGACTTGCATCTGGAGCATTTCTCCCCAGGGCTCCACTGAAAATTGATTTGTTCCAAGTCAGACTTTCCCAGTAAACAAATGTTAAATAAATAAGTAATAAATAATAAAAAAACGGAGAAAATGGAAGCTTTGTTATATGCTTATGGAGAGTAAGATACAAACAGTTAAAATGTTTTTACTACCTTTGTCTTATACACAGGTCAGGCATATTTTTATCAACCAGAGGAAGGACTTTATCTGGGAGGAGAAGATGGCAAGAATCAAGTGGGCTAAGCTGATTCTTCCAGTAAAAGAGGGTGGACTGGGTTGACCCAATTTGAAGGGGTATTTCAGAGCTAGACCGTTAAAACTCCTATACATACTGTAGCACAATCAGAAAACTAATTCAAAGTAGAAAGGGATGCTGATAAAACACAGGGGAAGCTCAAGAAACAAGGAGAGACTGGAAAAGGAACCAAGGTATTAGGAACAAATAACTAGAGAGAGAAATGATAGAATGGGAAGATGCCAAGAATTTATTTGGAATGCCGGTTAGAGATTGCCTTCCCTGTCAGGGATTGATATCAGAGTATAGGCAAAGGGAAAGTAATATGAGGGTCTTAAACAAAAGACCACCACTAATAGAGTTTTTAATATAATCTAGAACAAAAGCTGCTATTAAAAGGTAATTAGTAGAGCATATAAAATATTGCACAACAAGTATAATAATCAATCATAGGAGGTTAGACATGATTGGGAAGAAAGATTAGATAAGCAATTCACAAAGAAACAACAGGAGGATATATATGTCTCACAAATATGCAAGAAAATCTAGAATTATTGCCTGGAAATGTTTACATAGATATTTTTATACCCCAGACTGTAAACTCCAGGGAATATTTCCTGAGGTAGACAGTAAATATTGGAGGTGTGAATGGGGAAAAAAGAGATAATTTGGAACATATTTTGTAGGAGTGTGGAGAGCTATTGAACTTTAAAGAGTCACTGTGGGATGCACTGTCAGAGATGCTGGGTGGGTAGATTGGTCTGATGAGGGAGATTATTTTTCTGAGCTATGACACAGAATCAGAATTCCCTAGACATGGTAAGGCCTTGCTGTGTCTATTAATGGTGGCTGCCAAAAAAGGAATTACTATAAAATGGAAATCAGAATCTAAACTAGCTACACTGGAACTAGTGAATATAGTAACAGAGATAAAACAACTGGAACTGAAATCTTTAGAAAAGGATAGGAAAAAACTGCATAGGAAAAAATAGAAATTGTGGGAACAATCTGTACAAGGGAGGAATGTGGCCTAAAAGGCAGCAGGACTTAAATGAGCTATGTAATGATTGAATGAGAAAGATTGGATAGATAAGTGCTGTATAATGTTTGCAACTGGGAGTATGTTAGTATGGTTTGTGATGTAAAATGCTTGAGTGAGATGGTGTTGGTGTGGTTTGTTTTCATTTATATAGGTGTATGATTGCCTATGTAGTGAGTGATGGTTTAGTTAAGATGTTTCTTGTTTAAAAAAAACAGAAATTGAATGTTTTGTGTAATGCTGCTTAGGTCGTATGATATATAGCAATGTATCTGAAGTATGTTTGCTATCCTAATATAGTTTGACTGATTTTATATGAATGTACGTAAATTTGCATATGTAATAAGTGATAATTCAATAAAGGTGTTTGAAAAAAAAAAAAAAACTTCACTTATGAGAAGATTAGCAAATAGGGTAGGATGAGGTCCCTCACAGGTTGACATATATTCTTTTAAGACTGTATGTCTGGCTGTTCCTTAAAATCGCATGACTTTCACTTACCACTAATAGTGTCAATGTCTTTGGAGATGACCTGTTTGCTGTTGATATTGTCCTTCCTGGGAACACATGCAATCACTAGATGCATAAAAAGATTTTTCACACTGGGAATTAAAAATGTGTACTCTGCAAACTGGTTTTGAAATTGTGCAGTAAATCAATTTTTCACACCTTAGCTTGCCTAACAGTTCCTACTAATCTGTAGCATGACTTTTTTGGCAACAGTTAAATGCTTTTTTGATAGCAATAATCTATTGAAGAACTCCCTCAGAATAATTTCAGTGGTACAGCAGTAACGTTATTGCCTCATAGCAAGAGGTTCTCTGGTTTTATTCTCAGATGGATTTCCTTCTGTGTGAAGTCTGTACATCCTCCCTGTGTTCATGTGAGTTTTCTCTGGGTACTCCGGTTTCCTCCCATGTTACAAAGACATGTGCCTTTAATGTTTCTTCCTGGGCTTCTGCTGAAAAATTGGCTTTGTTTCAAGTTGGACTTTCCCAGTAAACAAATGTTAAATAAATAATTTTAGTACAGTTTCATTTTACAGATACAATGCTTAATTTGCCTCATTTATCAAATTATTTTTCTTTCTGAGCCCTTTGCTTCATCCTAGCTGTTATTTTATCGCAAACCAAATGCTCTTGAATATTTCCATTACTTAAAACTTTTATTTCCCTTGTTGGAAATGTGTTGAAAGTTTGCTGAAGTTTTTAATGTGAATTTCTTACATAGGGATGTGGAGTCTGTTGAGTGAATATGAGCACTAAACATTTTAAACCTAAGGTTTTAACCTTTGTTATTTTAGGTTGATTCAATATTTTAACCAAAAAGATTTATCTATTTTAACCCTATGTTATTACTATTATAACGCTTCATTACCTTGACTGAAAAGATTTACTTTCATCATGAAAGCACAATTAATATTTTACTAGCATATTTTATTTTTACACTGTGCCCAGCAATGCAAAATTTGATATATTAAGGATGGGATTAGTGTGTTTGAGCATGCATTTGATGCATCAAACATTTAATTAGGGTAATTGTTTTGTCCAACTACTGATTCATGTCAGGATGCTGGCATTTGATTTGTGGGATTGTTACACAGTGGGGATGTGGGAGTTTGCCTTTTCCCCACTGTTTTGTGAACTTGGATTTGATATATATATATATATATATATATATATATATATATATATATATAGATAGATAGATATATATATATATATTAGCAGGTGGTGTGGTTAGCACAGCCCCCTGCATAAAATGCTGCTTCTTTTTTTATTATTATTGATTGAGTTCAACCATCTGTGGGGTCAATGTAGTGTAAGCCAATTTAGTGAGTCAGTGACATAGTGAAACATAATTATTAAGAATTCTACAGGTCCCAAGTGAAATTGTTCTTTATAAACACACACACACACACACACACACACACACACACACACACACACACACACACACACACACACACACACACACACATAAATATCAAACTCAGTAGCAGTAATCATATGTAAAGTAATCTAACATTAGTGATTGAATTACACACATTTTACTTGCATACTTTATTTTTTACCCTGTATCTGGCAACCCAAACTTGATTATTTATTTTATGTATGCTTTGTTGACTTGATAAGTTCAACTAAGCTAGTGGTTCTTTTTCAGGGGAGACCCAATGTGGTATTTATACTACTACTGGAGATTTGGACAGGACATCAGAGGAACTTCCCCTACTCCTTAGGAGAGTGCTTGTTCCATTTCCTAGTGGAGTGACAGCTGGAAGAACAGCACTCAAGGAAAACCAAGGTGGCAGACAGCACTGAGGTCAATACTGGTGCAGTGTCTGAAGCTATTCCAGATTCTGAGGAGCTGTATCAGCAGAATTAGTTTGTTTCATTTGGAAGCAAACATGCAACACAGTGATGGATGTGTTATTACAACCCTCCAGTAGGGAGGGTTGCAGGATGATATTTTTGTTTAATTGTTGATGTAGAGCATGCTGGAAAGTGGAAAAGATATTTCATATGATTAAATTATTAACAAAATTCATTCAGACGATTTGGATGCTATTTTGAAAGAAGATCACCAAACAATGAAATTATATGCAGAGACTGTTAAAGAATCTGCAGGAAAAGTGATGAGGGATGAAGAGAGGAGAAAAAGTGCCGATAATTAAAGGAAATTTATGGTAAGAATTCTGAACATGGAAGATAAAGAAATGGACAGGCTTTTGGATAATTTAATGGTCCCATTAGGAGTGAAGATTTGGGAGGTAAGAGCTTTTATTCTTATTCATAGAGAAACATTTTGTGACATTATGTTTGAGACTGGTTCCATTCTGGAAAGTTTTTTTTTTAAGGGGGAGTATGAGAAGGAAAAAAATGTTATCCATGGAATTCTTATATGGTTAAACATTTCACAGATTAACAAAAGCTAAGGTAAATGTTCAATTTCAAACTGAATTTGAAAAAGAGACTTTACAGAGACATTTAAGGAAACTTTGTAAAGAAGTTATAGACTTTAGCAAAGTACATGAGACCAGATGATTTTGAATTGGGGTGGGGTGGTACTGTCATATTCTGCTGAAAATGGAAAAATAAAAAAATAATGTTCATATTCCTTGTATGATAGATTTAGAGGGTAACAGAGGTGTTGTGAAATATTGGGGACAGCTGGAAACATTTCTTTTCTGTGGAAAGATGATTCATTTGATAAGTAAATGGGAAGGGTATCACCTTTTCATTTAGCCCCCTCACCTCTATCAGGTCCCACTATCTAGCCCATAGTTGTTCTGTGAACTGCAGACACATCTGGGCATGTCATGCTCCTGGTTACTCTAGAAAGTGCGTGATTTGGTCAGGGGCAAGAAAAAACAGAAGATGATGGTGTCTGTCAGATGGAATGGTGACCTCATGGCCTTTAGTGAAAGTCTCTGGTAATTGAGCTGTCTTTAGGAAAGAATTCCAAGAGTATTTACTGCAGCAGTCAAACCACTTGTATGTCTTCATTTATGGCAAGTGCCTAAAACAATTGTACTTTTATATAGTTAAGAAGGAATATGGGCATTTTTATAAAAGCCCATTAACTGGCCCTGTAGTGTTCTGTTGGATTGCTTTGAGGAGTTCCAAGCTAGCACAAAACATTATTACTATCCCCAATGCAAAGAAAGTCAGGGTCATTGACAAAGTTATGCTTTGCATGATTGTGCTAGGGTAGTTGCTTCAGGGAGTCATAAGGAGGCATTCATTGTGAAGGACTGGGTCAATTCCTTGAAAATATCAGTCGGCGGCTGTCAAACATCTCCCTTAAATGCTGCTCTTTGTTCCATCCTTGCTTGAGAGCATTAGAATTTTGAAGAGTTACGCCACCAAGAACTGTTTTTATACAGGGAAAATGAAGAAGGGTTGACTTAAATGGGCTGCTCTAGAAAGAACACTCTTGGAATGGCAGAAGGAAAATGTCCAATATTGACACCTCACCCCTTACCGTCTCTTCTGTGCTGGTGACTTACCTGTTTCAAAAAAAATGTTTTGGCCTGACAACTGACCTCTGGTAAGAGAGCAGATATCTGCAGGTTACAGTACAAAATTCATACCTTTGTAATATTTTGGTTTGTCCCTCCCAGGTAGATCTCCCCATTATGCAGCAGTTGCTGGACGTTTGAAACCATAGATATTTGGAGTGAAAAATGCAGTAATGGTAACCCTGGATGTGAAGGATGCATACCTATGGTATTTACAAAATAGTTTGCTCCACTGTTTGCCCAGCTCACAATAAGGGAAATCTGGATGTAACCTTAAGCAGGTAGCTAGTTGAAACAAACTGCTGCCAAAGAGCTAGAGGTCCAGGCATTGTAGCCTTCATAGCTTGCCCATTCTGGGGGACTGTGATAATTCAAAAGGTCCACTCTGACAGCATCTTCTACCAAAATGTTTTGAAAAGTGTGAGTGCAGCGAGGTTGAGTAGGAAGTCTTTACCAGACTCCCAAGTGACTGGTTAACTCCTCTATGCCTTCACCGTCGCAAGAAACACAGGCAGCACCACCAACTTCAAACAAATACTGAAAAATCATCTCAACTCTTTCTGGCGATGTTCCTTCTCTATAACGTAACCTCTTCACTCTCCTTATATGATTTGCTACAAGTGACTGATGATATTTTCTCCATATTTATTTTTATCTTCACTTGTTGATACTGGTACAATAATACTGATCTCTGTTTATACCACTCTGATTGAATTCATTGAATTCTGCTTTAATGTATATTTTCTGTCTATATTACTGTAATCAAACAAACTAGATTCCTGCTTTTATGTATATATGTGTATATGTTACTATATTTACTATCTGTAACACTGTTTCTGCTTCTGTACTAATTAATGTTTATATTTTTTCTGTATCTCGTTGGAGCTTTTCTCCCCAGGCCCCCACTGAAAATGGGCTCTTTTAGGCCCAGTGGACTTATCAAATGCAATAAATAAATAAAATAAATAAATGTGATAAGGGGAAATGTTATATTAGTGGGAAAACAGGCCAGGGTGCAAAAAGTATGAACTGAAATGTTATAAATGTAACAGGTCTGGGCATGTATGTATGGACTGTAACCAAGAGAAAAAGGATGAAGAGGAAAACAATAGTAAGGATTGTATATGAACAGAAGAACAATTCCTAATAAAATATAGTTTATGATGAAACAAGATCAGGGTAACAATAAAGATAAGGATAAAGAGAAAAATAAAACAGAAGAGAATATAGAATAAGGTTCAGAAATAAGTGAAAAGGAAGAGATAAACTGGAAAATAGTGAAAGGTAAAAATAATGTTATTGGCAAAAGAGTAAGAGACAATAAAGTTTAAAGGGATAAGCGTAAAAGAGAAAAAAAAGGAATCAGATAATGCAAATGAGATAACTTCTTCAAATTTACATAATTTCTGGTAAGCTATGACACAGACATAATGACAATTTTAGAATGCTTTCAGTAAATGCAAATAGTATCAAAAATATAAGTAGAATATAAAACACAATGAAATAAAGTAAAAAAAAATGGGTCTACTTCTATTCGCCGACATCCCATTTCACTGAAACCCATTTCGCTGACAGCCTCATTTCACTGACAAAAGTAATCAGGGCGTAAACCTGGGATTTGCCCCCCTCCCCACTGTTGTGCGACCATGGAGTTGTAATATATAGTTGGGGGGGTGGGGGGCACAGCCCCCCACCTTGAAAGTTTGTCAATGAAATGAGCTGTCAGCGAAATGGGTTTCAGTGAAATGGGATGTTGGTGAATAGAAGTAGACCCAAAAAAACATATTACCTCAGACCACAAATCCTATTTCTCCACTCTCCAAACCAACCACAACACCAATCCCAAACTATTTTGGAAAGGAATCTCATTTCTCCTCAACCCATGAAAAAAGAAAACCCTTGCCCTAACCAAGATGCCTCTGACATGGATTTTGCCACCCAGTTTAACTCTTTCTTCATACAGTCTATAAGCAAACTAACATCATCCTTCACCAACACTTCTGCAACCCCTCCTTAGCCCACACCTATCCCTTCCTCCCCTAGCATCCCTTACCCCCAACCTCCACCCTTCTCTATCAATTCCATCTCTATATCCACTATAAAAAACTTCTAAAATTAAAACCTTGTTCCAATGCCCCTAATGAAATTCCCTCCTACTTCCTAAAAGTAGACACAAAAGTCATTGCTCTCCCTCTCAGCATTCTAATTAATCAGTCTTTCTCAGAAAGCCAGGTCCCCCAGCTCTGGAAGAAAGCCTTTATTATTATTCTACATAAAGGAGGCAATAATAATGACATTTCAAACTTCTGCCCTATTGCTATTTTATCCCCTATTTCTAAGCTTCTTGAAAAATGTAACCACCAACAATTCATTCTCATCAACAACCAGCTTCTTACCCCCACACAGCATGGATTTAGACCCGGTTATAGCACCTCCACTGCCCTCCTCTCCTTCCTTGAAACAATTAACAAAGCTCACAATTCCGGCCATTTCATGTCCACCCTTCTCCTCGACCTCTCCAAGGCATTTGACACTATTTCCCACAACCCGCTTTTTAACAAACTCTCCAAACTAAACCTATCTCCTTCCTTTATCAAGTGGTTCTCCAGCTACCTCATAATCAGACAACAAGCAGTCAAATGGAATAAAGCCACTTCACCCTTCCTTAATACTCCCACAGGTGTCCCCCAGGGTTCCCTTTTAGGCCCCTTACTATTCAATATATTCATTAACGACTTCTACCAAGCTATTCTAAACTCCAGCCTCATCCAATATGCCGATGATTCTACCATTATCTGTTCCTCCCCTTCTATCTCCATTCTAAATAAGCTTACCCAAAGTGCCTTCTCCTCTACTGAGCAGTGGATGCTAGACAACCATCTGGCTCTTAACTTATTAACCTTGACTACCGACTCATGGTGCCTTTGTGCTTACATCTGAGCATGCTGTGAGATGGTAGGAATTGCATGTATTTACATGGGTCCACTTTTTAATTTTGAAATACAAAAATCTCGAGTTTTGAGCTACCGAACTCAAAACATCGAGATCTTGGAATCTCGAAAGTGAAAAGTGAACCAAAAAAAAAAGAACTAAAATAATGTTTTTGCAGGGGGGCAAGCCCCCTGCACCCCCACACCCCCCTACTTTAATGTACCAACTCTGAGATTGCACTACAGTGAAGAGAACGGTAAGTGGAACAGGAGCATTACCGTTCTCTTCACTGTAGTGCAATGTCATAGTTGGTATATTTAAGTAGGGGGTGTGGAGGGTACAGGGTGGGCTTGCCCCCCTGAAAAAACATTATTTTAGCTGTTTTTTTTTTTTTCATTTGTTCACTTTTTAATTTTGAGATTCCAAAATCTCGACTTTCTGAGATCAGTACTTTGGAAGTCGAGATTTTGTTATTTAGAAATTAAAAAGTGGACCCATTTACACCCAACTGTCTTCTAGCAGCGCAAGTAATTTTGCAGTCATATTGTACCTTTGTACTTTGTCAGTTACCTTGTCAGCTTAATTTTTAGAGTGGAGTTACATGGTGTTCATATTTGGCTTTGCCGAGAAAATCGGATTACAATGCAGTAGTTTTGAGTGTTAGCCACCTGCCTTTCTGTTTCTCCATGTTATTTTTTTTCTTTTTCATCATCCTGCATTTTCTGATATGAAGTACAGAACTGTAATATACAGTATACTATTATTTATTTATTTATTTATTTGACATTTGTTGACTGGGTTGGTCCATCTGGGATGAGGCCCTTTTTCAGTGGAGACCCGGGGAGAAAAGCTCCATGGTCACAAAACATATACAAGCTCCAAAAATAACATATGCAAGTACACAAAAAATACATAATATAAAGTAAGTATACAATAATAAAACTGATTACAGATTATATACAATGCTGGCTAGCTATGTATATTGAGGTGGGTAGACCAGGAAAAATGGTATTTACAGTAAAGAGAAAGCAAGTTAGTAAGGACGTTTCTGGGTAGCAGTGAAGGAGAGAGAAAAGTGCAGCAGCAGTTGTTGAACATTCTACTGGTGAGGAGATTGTAATAGTAAAGGAAAGATTAGGGGTAAGAGTAGGTAAGGTTTTTGTAGGGAAGGAGGTAGTGTTAGGTACTAGCAGGAGGAAAAGTAGTGAGTGATTGGTCTGGAGAGATAGGTTAGTCAGGGGGCTGTTAACAGAGGCAAAGTTTATTAAAGCTAAGGTGATTTCTCTGTTTTTTTTAATAGAAATTCGGATGTAGTGTTTCAGATGTCCAGTGGGAGTTTATTCCAATGCTTGGTGGGGTAATAGCTATACTGTTTTTTTCCTATGTTAAGTATGGGTTTGATTATGGT
Source organism: Protopterus annectens (assembly GCF_019279795.1). Lineage (NCBI taxonomy): Eukaryota > Metazoa > Chordata > Ceratodontiformes > Protopteridae > Protopterus > Protopterus annectens. The sequence continues at coordinate 3,512,374 of NC_056729.1, forward strand.
CAAAAGTTGTTGGTCAGAGCTCCGGAGTCGTCTAGCTGGGGTGTAGGATGAGATGATGGGAGATATGGCAGGGCAGAAGGTGGGCGGGTATAGGATGGAATGGATTATTTGGAGCTGGGAGTAAGGTTGTGAGGGAACTCTAACCATTTCAGTTGTTGTAGAGCAAGACAGTGGTGAGCAGAGCAAGGAAGTTCAGCGGCAAATTTTGCTACTTTGTTAAAAGTGGATTTAAGTTTGGTTATAAGAGGTTTGCAGGTTGGTGAGAATCTGAGAGCCATAGAGAAGGGTTGGAAGAAGGTAGGCATGTGGCATGCCATTATTTATTTACTGTAATCCTCAATTATTTAGCAAGGAATCAAAAGTTTATTAGGGGCAGGATGAAAATATGAGACTAAATCAGGGACAGCTGAGAAATATAAGCATTCCCATATGCTAATGAAACAATAAATCTTGCTTGTTGCTGCTAAAGAAATTGTTGCAAACTGTTCAGCTATAATAAGGCTCAGGTTACAATCTTGTAAAAGAAAATATTAAAATGAAGCTTGTTTCAGAAAATGTACCTTCGCTAGTATTTAGACATTACAACCAGACAGCTCACAACTATTTCTCCAGGTTTCTCTTGTGACATTTCTTACAGTGATACCAGAAGGGAATGAATGCCACTGCAGAACACTATGTCCCTTAACTGACTTTTCTTTAAGAATCTACGAATCACTTTGTTAGTCAGCCTCTCCTAAGGTGTGCATAATTGGTTAGTGGAGCTTGACAGATGCTGACTTGTCTTGGATATCAGCTGTTTAGCTCTTAACCTGCTATCTCTAAGATTACACATACAGACATAATCAGGGTAGTCAGGCTCCCACTTTATAGAACTTGATGTTAACAGAAAAAATAATGTGAATTAACATGCATTTACATGTAACTCACCACCTTGTATCTTTTTTAGGTCTGCTTACTGCTATACCAGATGTAACTGTGCGATGGTGCGGCAGTGCAGTATCATCTTCATAAATGAATACTGATACTGCATTTGCAGTCACGGCTAAATCACTAATAAGCTAACGCGTGTATTGTTTTTATTGTTTGAACTGTAGCAAACTGCTTTTTATATTATTTGCAAGCAGTTTTACAAAAATATTTTTGTTTGTTTTATTTTTCCTTGTTTAGAGAAGATGTTTTTTTTACAGGGAGCCTGTACACCTAGATAAAACTGCAGGCAAATAAAACCAGGGAGAGTTTTTAATAGTGCATTCATCAGTACCATAACTAAATGGAGCTTGTATAATAATGTATTTCTAATTGATGTCCTGCAACCTACTTGATCCTTGTCAGTCTGGGTTTATTTATATCAAATCAGTCACAGCACTGAGATTACTCTGTAAATGATGGTTACTGGTCTTATCAAGAGAGATTAGTGTCCGTTTTCCAACTTTATATTTCATGATCTCCCGTGGTGTTACTGTCAGTCAAGGAAACTTAAGTAGCTTCAAACTCATTGTAGTTTATCATCTACTTGGACAGTCAGTCAGTTATATTTCTGATCACATTCGGTAAGTCTTTTCTGGACTTTCTTCCTTATTACCCATTCACGTATCTGTAGAGTTTATAAGGGTCCTATTTTTGTTCCGCTCTTTTTTTCTACTTGCATGATGCCATTATAAGAGGGATCTTAAGAGAAAAATTTATTAACTATCATTGCTAAGCTTAAAATACTCAGATGCACCATCCTGTTCCCAGATGCCTGTACAAGATAATAATCCTGTAGAAAACTGTCAAGACTCCATTGTAGACTGGTTATCCTTTATTTTACATAATCTTGGCATAACAAAGATTGAAGTTATGGCAGTGCATGGCAAGGTCAATTATGTACATGTTCTAGTCCTTCACTTTTTATTTGTTGTGTGGGAGTCAACTGGAATTTATATCTTTTTTTCCAGGATTTAGGCATGATTCTTGAAAATAAGCTGATAATTAAGGACTACATGTGAGGTGTACTGCAGAAACTCTATTTCTATGTGAACAAGTTATTGCATGCATTAAACATTTTATTCCTTCTGTGGACCATGGGATGGTGGTTCATGCTGTTGTGTCTTCCATGTTGATGTAATGTAAGGACAATTGCCATGTGTTTACAGAAGGTGACATCACACAGCTGCTGCAGGTACAGAATTCTGCAACCATACTCCGTGATGGAGCTTCCCCCTGCAGTTATATTAGACAGGGGCTTCAGGACTCAGACTGGTCACCAGCTGGTACAAGTCTGGTGTTTTAGAGCTTGCTTTTAACCTTTTCAGTCTAACATTGTCTGGGTCCTGTCAATGTGCAATAGCTCCTGCTTCTACTGCCTGTTTCATCTTCTGTGTTCATAGACGAGGTACTGCTAGATGTTCAATGATCCTGTTTTGAGACCTCACGTAAGCCAACATTTGCCTGTTTAACTTTTCTCTTGAAGAACAAACTATTTTTTTCGGGTATGGGTATGTGTAACTCTGAGGTTACCTTTACAAGTAGCCATTTCTTTTCGAAAGTCTGTTTGACTCCTGACATCTCACATCTCCCATTTCATTTTAAATATGTTTTGTTTTATTGCTGTTTCTTTTATTGACTTTCATGCTAAATATTTGTCATTTTTTATTTTATATTTAGTGAATAAATGAAGGCAATGAAATTTTGAAACAATACATAAAAGAGATAAGTCAGTCTTTGATGCTTATTTATTTAGGCACATTAATTCACTCTCTGTAACTTACACAGCTGAAATGGCATCTAATCCACATCTGTGGGCCATGACATTCCCGGTGTGATAGTGTAAAGTTGCAAAGATAATGTTTGCTGAATGCAGTGCAGCCTGTGAGCTATGCTGAGTAATGCATGGACAATTCATACTGTATATTCAACAGATATTTCTCCACACATAATTCACAAATGTATAGCTCCTATCCTCATAGCCATTATCATTTGCATAGTGTTCTGTGGTTAGTGGTACTTGTGCTAGGTATGCCACCCAGGTATGGGAGAGGGTTAGACAGTGGCTGAGGATGTAAAGTACTGTATCTTCTGTTGATACATCTGAAGAATTGTGTTGTGGGAATGGAATTGGTTACAGCTGATAATGCAAATATTTCTGGCATTGCAGTCCCAAATGAGTTTTCTCATATGATGGGTGTCATTAACCTTATTTTGTTTTTTCTTTTTTTTGGTCTTTGCTTTATTTCCAGCATCCATGTAAGTGCAAATGGTGTCACTCCAAACATAAGTAGTTTATTACTTAGTGTGCTCCCAAATTCTGAATAACTGGGTCAGCTTTCAGGAGGGTATTGTCAATGTGGTAGTTCCTCAGGGTAGACAAGTTCCCAAAGGATATAATAATACATTTTTTGACATTTAGTTTCAGACCGTGGTTCTAGCAGCAGTTACTTGTTTGAGACAAACCTTACTGCAGGATGGATAAATCATTTCAGGATTTAATAGTGCTCTTAGCTTGTAGTCTTCTGCAAACATGTCAGCCAGAACCCTTTAGCAGTTTTTTTTTTTACTTCAGAGAAGTAGATTACAAACAGGAGAGGTCCCAACACTGAACTCTAGGGGACTCCAATGGTAACTGGTCTCTTTGAGGAGATAATTTCCCATATTTTGATCTCCTTCATCCTATCTGTGAGCAAGCTGGCAATCCATCAGATGATGTAGATGTTGGTTCCTGGTTTATTTAGATTTTCTACTATATCAGAGTGGCTGTTAGTATGTCAAAAGCCTTGGCCAGTTTGAGGCATGCAGTGTGTGCTGTTTTACCTTCATCCATAGGGAAATTTTTATAGAAATCCACCAGGTTGAGTAAGCATGGCCTGCTTTTGATGAATCTAAAGTGTGATAGTCCAGTAATTGGGGGATTCCTATATCTTTACTGAGATCTGTAATAAATCTTTCCTTGACTTACATCCGGCTTACATATGAGGCTGATCAGACTTATTGGTCTGTAATTGCCTATGTCTGTGAATTGTCCTCCCTAATGTAGGGGAATGACTGTATCTGTTCTCCATTCACTTGATACAAAACATGTATGGATACTAAGGAACTGTTTGAAGAGAATAACCATCCTGAACTAAATTTATTTGCTGTTGTCGGTCATGTGTAGAATTTAGATGACAGGAAGGACTAAGTGATATAGATATGTTATACAACTTTTACTGCACTACTCCTGGCTATTCCTGACAGATGGTAATGATTCAATCTTACAGAATACTTGCACCATGAATGTAATGAATGTTTGCTAAAAAGGTTATGTGGAGCAATTATCACCTTTGTATGAGCATGCAGAATCTTACAGTAAAGACATGCAGATCATTATCACATTATTTGTACAGTTACAGTATAACACTGACTCATTAGCACTTGTCAGGTAAACCCACTGGCAGCTGTCCCTGTTATTCACATTACTAAAAGTCATTAACACATTGCAAGCAGAGGTGTGGGACAGTTCATATATTTTTGAGTGACCCTGATATTTTTCATATTTAGCTGTAAAAATTTGCTAAGGAGCTTGTCAACATGCTGAGTAAAACCTCATGTTAAAAACTGTATGCAGTATGAGACGTATATTTTTTTCATATTTTGGTAACTAACTTTGTCAAGGAACATGTTAACATGCCAAGTAGTACCTCATTTTGAAGACAGTACTAGTACTTACCAGATGTAAAATATAACTGTATATGTATGCCATACACATGTATGGAAATAGATTGATTGGGACCATGGTTATGTGAATTATGATATTTTTTCATATTTTGCTAAATAACTTTGTCAGGGAATGGGTCTATATCATAGGAGCGAATCGTACAAATTGCGAACGCTCATAATAGCAAATGTACCAGACATCGAAAGTGCTTTTTCTGAGATCGCGGTACAGTGAAGAATGAGATATTTGCTCTTTCCTCACTCTAGTGCAATCTCAGAGTTGGAATATATACTTAGCAGGGGTGTGGGGGGTGCAGCCCCCCACAATAGGAAGTTTGAGGTCCGATACATTGATATTATGAGCGTTTGTAATTTGTGCGATTCGCTCATATGCTATAGACCCCAGGGAAAATGTCAACAAGCTAAGTAATACCTCATTTTGAAGACAATATTAGTAGTTACAGGATGGAAAAAGAACTGTGTCTGTATGCTTTTCATGTGTACAGATATCACAGTTTGTTTAGGACTTTGGTTATGAGAATTATGATATTTTTTCATATTTTGGTAAATAACTTTGTCAGGTAACATGTCAACATGGTAAGTAATACCTCATTTTGAAGACAGTATTAGTACTTACAAGATGAAAAAGAACTGTGTCTGTATGCTGTACACATGTACAGACATCAGTTTGTTTAGGACTTAGGTTATGGAAATTATGATTTTTTTCATATTTTGGTAAATAACTTTGCGAGTGAACATATCATTGTGCCAACTGATTCCTCATTTTGAAGATAGTGTTAGTCCTTACAACATGATAAAAGAACTGTGTCTATATGCTGTGCACATGTACAGGTATCACAGTTTGTTTAGGGCTAAGGTTATGAAAATTAAGAATTGTTTTCATATTTTGGTAAATAACTTTGCAAGACAGCATGTCAATGTGCTAAGTAGTACCTCATTTTGAAGACAATATGAATAGTTACAACATGGTAAAAGAACTGTCTGTATGTTGTACACATGTACAGATATCAGTTTGTTTAGGACTTAGGTTATGGAAATTATGATTTATTTCATATTTTGGTAAATAACTTTGCAAGGAAGCATGTCAATGTCCCAAGTAATGCCTCATTTTGAGGACAGTATTACTCCTTACAGCATGGTAAAAGAACTGTGTCTGTATGCTGCACACATGTACTAATATCACAGTTTGTTTAGTCTTGTAAGATTATGAAAATTATACATTTGCAATTTTCTAATTATTATGCCCATATCTTTGCATGGGAGCATGGTGGCGACACAAATGATGCATCGTTTTGAAACTGGCATTGCGCCACACAACTTGTACACTGATATGTAGTCTCTGTCTGTTACAGGTGATGAGATATTATGCTTTAATTATTTATCAAGTATGAGAAATAACATATTTATCATATTTCTGAGAATATCTCCATAATGGAGCACCACATAGTAATGGTTAAGGTATCATTTTAAAGCTGACATTCATTCAAACAAATCAGTTGCAAATTGTATGGGTCTACATGGTACATTCACCAAGATATTGTGATTTGTTTTGCCAAAAAGGTAAAAAAATATGCACAATATTGGCATTCCTTGGCAAGTATTTAATAATGAATTAGATACACACTATCAATATTTACACTGTTCGAAATATCGGTGTCTGCTGAACAACTTTTGCATTTACATTTTTGTCTACTATTATGGTTAAAGAGTTATGAACATTTGTTTTCTGTATGATATTACAAATGGATTATCTGAAAAAGAGCTCAGGCTGCACTGTTGTTCCTATGGTGGAAGTAAGCAGGCAGCATTTTCTGAGCTGCTCTGGAGTGAATGAGTTAATGCAACCAAAACTAAACTTGTTATTCACCGCCTCCAAAACCTCCTCCCTAGATAAACACTCATTCATAATCAACAGAAAAAAACAATACTCCCCTATAAATAGTCTCTGACACTAAACTACTAGGAGTACTCATAGATCAACTAAAATTCGACAAACATTTACAAGTAAATATAAAAAAAAAAAAAACACAAAAAACTTAGTATGCTATATCACCATAAGCGTTATATCTATGCTTCCATTAGGCTCATACTAGCTAATACTTATCTCAACCCATCCCTCCTATATGGTGCATCTATCCTCACCAACCTGCAGTCCTCCCTCAAAATAAAACTCTCCTCTTCTTATAACAATATATCAAAATTTGTGGCAGGTCACAGAGCCATTTCTCACCATTGTAATTCTCTTCACCAACTAAACTGACTTGAGCTACCTAACCTCCTCATGGGTTCATATTAGAAGACTGAAAACCATAAACTGTGAACGCTCACATGAGTGAAAATGTCGGTGATTGAAGTTGCTATTGTGTGGGGCTGCACCCCCCCACACCCACCGCTAACTATATATTCTAACTCTGAGGTCACACTACAGTGAGGAAAGGGCAAATATCCCACTCCTCACTGTAACCTGACCCTGCAATCCCACTTTCGATTCCCGGCATTTTTGCTCATGTGAGCATTCACGGTTTAAGGTTTTCGTTCTTCTAATATGAACCCTCTCCTCACTTATACCCAACTCACCCAAGCACACAAACTCATGTACATCCCCTCTATATGTCCCTCCCTAGCCTCTGCCTTTGAAATGCATGAACCAGAATGACGTCTAAGATCTAATTCCCAAAAACTAAATTGCACAAACCCACATGTCCAGCTGGGAATCAACTAATGTCCTGATTTGCACACCTGTGGAATTCTCTACCATCTCTTATCCACATCACCGGCAATCTGTCATAATTTAAAACCTTGCTGCACTCACACCTAACTTCACAATGGAAGTGCTCCTATTCCCATCCTAACTAATCCTTCTAATTCCACTTCCTACTCTCCTAGAACTAAATATGCCATCACTGCCTCCTATAGTTCCATAGCTCTATTGAACTATTTGACAAACTACTTAACAGTTACAAAAATGAAATATTTCCAAAGGGATAACTGGTAAAACCAACAAGCGGTTTCCTGGGTAATCCAGTAAACATTTATTGCTCACACTTAATAAAAACAAAGAATCAAAACACTTCGTCAATACATACTATGTACTTAGCGCTTTCACCCACAATGAATCTGGGTTTCTTCAGAGTACAAATGTAAGGTCTCAGAAGTAACAATTTATAGCTTATTTGATTGATTAATTAAATTAATTGATTAAACACAACGCCTATTAATCTTTCAATAAACAATTTGATACTTGATGTTTTATAATGTTTGTTTTGAAAAAATAATAAAATAATAATAAAAACAATAGTAATAGTAATACTGAAAGTCATGATGATAGTAATGTTAATAAAATACTACTGTCAGGATGATATACAGCACCTCCATCCATCCGCCTGTGTGGGCCCTCACCTGCACTCTTGCTATGGCCAGTGTCTACACTCACACCTGCCATAGTCACCACACTAACCTGTTCCATGCCAACACCTCCCAACTGTCCATCATCTGGGACCACTGGAGATTGGGTATGTGTGGGCATTGTCACTGTGTGTGGGGATGATGTGGACAAGAGTGGGATGCCAACCAATGGCACAGATTCAGCCCCTGACAACTGCACCTGTACCTCACTATTCCTATCATCATTGTCAGAGTCTGCAGAGACAGTGACATCAGTTTCCAAGTGGGAGGGACCTCGAACCTCATCTCCACCTGTGAAGGGAAGACAACAACACACACACACACACACACACACACACACACACACACACACACACACACACACACACACACACACACACACACACACACACACACACACACACACACACCACACACACAGACACAACACACACACACAGAGACACACACACACACACACACACACACACACACACACACACACACACACACACACACACACACACGCACACACTTACAGGTGAGGTGGCACAAATCTGTTACACAGACCTCACATTACCCAAATGATGACATGCATGACACACGACCCTCCACATCATGCATTGCAGGCAATTTGACTACATGTAACTAAGAATATAGAGCTCTGGGATACATGAGTAGTGTTAGTAAGTGATGGCCCTTCCCCAGCATAGAATGCATCCATGTACACATAGGTTCATAGCGTCATAGGAGCATACTAGGCTAATGACCCTGGAGCCTTTACAAGCCTGGCCTATAGAAGTGGCCTGGCATTGTGCTGCCTGACATTGGTTCCCAGTGCTTCTATCAAGTAAAGCCACTGGAGTGATCCCCAGGGTGAACTTTCTATTTCCCATCCACTCATCAAGATTTCTTTTGAAGAGGGCCAGTGAAGTGCTCTGCTCGACATGTATGGGAAGTCTATTCCAGAGCATGGGCAGTCTCTGGGTTATGAACCAGTCCCTCCAGCATGTTCTATTGATTGTGGTAATGAGGTTGAGGTCTCTGGAGCATGTGGTGTGGAGGGATTGAGATTTCTTTAGATGTAGCATTTCTAACAGAGCTGGGTGAGACATAGCTTTGTAAGTCAAGCAGAGATTGCCTCTTAGTAGATGATGAGAGAGAGAATAGCTGGAGTTTTTTGAGTCTGTTCATGTAGGACATGTGTTTAAGGCCTAGGATTATTTTCATGAAGTACTTTTGTGGCCTTTCCAGCTGTTGCATATATCTAGTGAGATACATTCAAATGGGGCATTATACTCAATGATTGGCCTAATGAGGGAAGAGTAGAGAGAGTTGATGACCTCTTTCTTCGTGGATGCAAAACTCTTTGGTAATGAGGTATGCCACATAGACTTTCGTGACCACAGTGGCAATGTGGTGGTCAAAAGAGAGGTTGCTGTCAACCGGTGTCCCCAGAACTCTTATACCGCCTTCAGTGTTTAGTGGGCACCCATCGATGTGGTAATTAGTGGGAGCTGAGTTTTTCCCAAAGGGGATGATGACACATTTTTTTGAATTAAGCTTAAGGCCATGGCTTTGACACTAGTCATTGGTCTCAGTGAGGCCTTTCTTTAGGATTTCTACATCACTTGAGAATTCATCGCTGTTCACCTATATAGCACAGTGGCAGGTACTACAGATCATGCCTCACAACTGTACAGATCCTTGCAGGATGTGTAGATGTCTGGCTCATATGTTTGCTCTGTTTCTCATAACTTCTGTGTTTGTCTGATACATAACTGCATTGATCTGAGGAGTGACATCACTGATTAATGACATACATTTGAGTTTCAGACCTTCAAACCAAAGTAAATGTGTGGTCACACAATTCCTGTTACACCACCAACCTTCTAAGCTTGCAGTGGATAGGATAAGTTCACACATCCCTGTTAAAATGCCATGTTCTTGTAATATATAAGATGAGACTGCAATAATGCATTCAAATATATTACCCACCTTTCATGTGACATATGACCTGTGCAAGCCAGTCGATAAAAAACAAATGTGTTACATGTAAAATATAATGAATGAAATATGTGCAATATGGTGGTTGCATAAGTGTGCACACCCTTAAAATGATACTTTGTTGAAGCACCTTGTAAGTGACTTACAGCATTCACTCTTGTGGGGAAGGTATCTATCACATGACACATCTTGACTTGGCATTATTTAGCCACTCTTCCTTGCAAAATTCTTCCAAATCAGTCAAATTGCAAGGGCAGATAAAGTGTGACAGCCCTTGTCAGGTCACCCTGAGGTTTTGCTATCGGGTTTAGGTCTAGGCTCTGGCTGGGCCAATCAATGACCATGAGTGTATTCAGGTGGAGCTGTTCTTAGGTAGCTTTGGATGTATGCTTTTGGTTTTTGTCATGTTGAAGGCCGACACCCCTCCCCATCCTCAGAATTCTTCTAGATGCCTGATGGATGTGTGCCAGACGTGAGTGTTATTTTGAACTGTTCAGAATTCCTACCACCATGACTATGGGCCCAGTTCCAGCTTTAGAATAGCATCCCCACTGTATGCCAATGCCACCAGCATGATTCACCATGGGGATGGTGGTCTTCAGATGAAGAGATGTGTTGCTTGTGCGCCACACATACCTTTTGGTATTGTGGCTGTGAGGTTGATCCATAGTCTCATTACACCCTAACACATTTTCACACATGCCTTTGGGAGACTTGATGTGCTGTATTGCAAGTTGTATCCACCCTTGGATGTTTTTTGGTGTGGGGAAATGCTTCCATCTTCTGACCCTACCCCATAGGCCAGACTGATGAAGAATATGGGAGATGTTCTCACATGCAGTACACAACACCAGTACTTGCAAGAAAGTCTTGACAAACCCTCAGTATTGATGTATGTCTCCTAGCAGCTTCCCTGACTAGGTTTGGACATGTCTTTTCATCAGTTCTGGAGGGATGTCAGGTTCTTTTCAACAGCACTATTGTCCCATATTCAATCCACCTGTGTTCCATGGTGTACGCAATGCTGTGGTAATGTTGTACCCTAATCCTGAGTGATATGTTTCAAATATGAAATCCCTTTGCTGCTTTGTAAGCTGTCTGCAAGCCGTTGCTGTAGCAGGCAACTGAGCAAAGGTTATGAATATCCTACCTAGGCAGCAGACTGTTGTCTGGTGTTACTCAGAGTGCCTTTACTTGATGGCAGGTCTGTAATGGAGCAGACTGAATGCTGTCAGTAAATCACAAGCTGCTGCAATAAAATGTTATCTGAAGGGTGTGCACAAGTATGCATCCAGCTTATTGTAAGGTTTATATACTCCACATTTGGTGACTAACATATTGGTTAGTTTTATAAGTGAATTGCTCATATTATGTATGGGTCACATTAAAGGTTGGAAAAGGTGTGGACTGACATATCGTTGTTTCAATTTTTAAATATCACAAGCACCTGTCATCTTAACAGGGGTATGTACACTGCTTATATCCACTGTATAAGAGTAATGTTTCACACATGCCCCTACCTTAGGCCATTTGTCCCCCCATTTTGCTGGTCTCTGTCCCGAAGACTTGTACTGACAGATTGCAAAGTATGCTACAGGAGTGTTACATTCTCTTCAGACAGAGCCCTGTGTTAACCACTGTGATGCAATGCAGTTAACCCCACCACAAGTGAACATGCACACAAAGCAATATGGCTATGACTGACAGTTGTGTGTATGGTAAATTGCATGCCCTTCACATGCCTTGGGCACTGGCAAACCACAACAGATCAATTCCATACTCATCATCTTCAGGCTGCTGTCCACATGCAGACCACAGGGACCTAGGTAGTTATGGGAGAGAGGTATTGTCAGCAGACACACATGTGGCATTGGTACAGGATGAATGCAGCATGTCTGCACATTTACAGTACAACCCCCAATACTACACAATTTGCTGTCCTTCACCATAGATGTGCACTTCTGTGCATTAGAAAACCCCATCCACAACTGCAATCTGACCTGACATGTGCACTTAGATACTGTACAGATACAAGTATGTCTGCTACACTAGTCTAGTAATCTCTACTGGGGCCTTACCTGCGCGCTCCGCATCCATTGTCTGGGTGCCACCCACCTCCAGCATGTGGGGATCTGTATCATGATGCTGTACTGATATGGGTGCCCCAAGGTTGGTGAGGAGCTCCTCGGTTGGTGTCAGTGGGGGTTGCATGGCTCAGCCCTGACCTGTGGCTGTGTGGTCCCTGGCCAGGGCAACAGCCCTTTGCCAGGCATGGTGTATGAAATCGGTTGCATGATGCCTGACCTGCTTGTATATATGTGCGGGCAGGCTGACATTGTTTACCCTGTGGACAAAGTCATCCTACAGGGAGGTCCTCTAATGCAGATGTTTCTTGCTCTGGCTGAACATTATTGCATGGTTCTGTAGAATGGCTTCTATGATAATGGTTGTCTCAGCCGCTGAAAATGTTGTCCTTCTCTGATGCGACATTGCACCTGGAAGACATAAACAGGGAAACACATCACAGGACCTCATACATTTGGCAACAGTATGTACAGAGCCTGCAAATGTATATTGAATACCAGTAGCCACCACTCACAACCACACCATACCCCTGTAATATCTTAGCATAGTATCAGCTTGCATTGCACTACTGGTCCTGATGTCATATTCCCACCAGTGAGGGCCAGTTAACTGCATAATCCTCTATTCCTCATTCAGGTCTGTGTAGACAGATGACATTGGCCATCTTCCATGGGGCTGGGGTGTGGATGGTGCTGAGGCTTGGTGTAACTATGGTGTGTAACGGAACTGCGAGCACATTCCTGAGTTCATGTAGGATATGGACAGAGATGTTATCATGTCCCATGGATACTTACGTTTGTTGCCTTTCAGTAGGCAATATGTACCTGCGCACTGGTGATGAGGGGAGAGGTGCAGGTGCTGTGCATATCAACCTATAGTGATGCTGAGCCAGGGCCATGATGTTTGCCCTAACCCTCTCTGCAGCAGGTTGGCTATAGTTATGTTGTGTGTGTATGTGGTCTGATTGATCACCATTACAGGTTGGGTTGGTTTGTTGCCTTTGAGATTGCAGACATATGGGGAGATGGCCTTGTGACTGACCTTGGTGGATGTGTCCAATTTGTACTCATAGTTAGCCTTTCCGTAATCCATCTGACTATGTTTGCTTGTTCAGACAACGGCTGACTTGATGCCAGGTTGGTGCCTGCTCCTATTTTGCCCTGTACAGTCAATATAGGGACCAAGTCTGTGGTTTGTGTATTGCTGACATCCATTAAAGGGGATTACTCTACTTTGGTGGAGGTAGGTTTTACAAGTAAGGTATTGCTGAGTCCATACAGCTATGTAAGTGTTCATATAGCTGTTTGTAGTAGGCATGGACACAAAGTCGTAACACAGTTGGACACCTCTCCAATTTCAAACTTATAACCATGCTTATTGTAGTACCCATGGCTGTGTCATGGCAATGCAACAACCAGTTGCTGTAGAAATGTCACTGTGGTGGATGCACAGTAAATAAGATTACACATGTGTACAACATGTACAGCTTAATTAACTGACATTTTGCATCCTGTGTCTGTTATGAGGTAGCCAGATACACCTACTCATACTGACACGTGCACAGGTAATACCTAATATACATTTCTGTTCTGTGTCAGTATGGCACACTGTATTCACACTCTTGCTGCCCATTCATTCCTCTCAACCCATTAGAGCAGGACATCCATAGGATGCCACAGATACATGGGGCAATGGGACAAAATTAATGACACTAGCTTAATATTGCTGTAACACACTTGTGTCATTCGATAGCACAGTAGCCTTTGCATTGACAGGCATACCCAGGAGGATGTACAACACTCATATGGCAGGAAGAGAGGAGAAAGGCTAGGAGCGTGGTAGTGAAGGTAAGAACTCTTAATGGGCTAAAGGGCGTGCCACTAAGAATCTAACTGACCGCCAGAATTTCAGAGAGCTTAGAAACAGTACAAAAAAAGTCATCCTAACGGACAAAAAAAAACTATTACCTTCAATTACAACAAACCTCCAAAAAGGAACCTAAAAGATTCTGGGCCAGTATTAATTACCTTTTATCCCCAGGCCAGTCTATTACACCTAACCCTCAGGACTCTAACCCAGAAAATCCCACACAGATAGCCAATGACTTTAATTCTTTCTTAACTAATACTATCCAAACTCTTGCTAGTCACCTATCTCCTGACACCTCAAAGCTACTCTTACCTACTTTAAAACCACCTCCCTCCCTTCATCTACAACCTGTTTCTACCTCCTTTATCTCATCACTGCTCCAGAAATTAAAACCTACCACCCCCTCTGCAGATAAACTTCCTGCAGAATTCTTGCAAATAGGAGCCAACGCTATTGCCTATCCCATTTCTATTCTGATAAACAGGTCTATAAATGAAGGAATCTTCCCTTCTATCTGGAAGATATCTCACATCATCCCTCTACACAAAGGGGGAAACTCTAATGATTACTCAAATTTTAGCCCCATAGCACTTCTATCACCTATAGCTAAAATCATGGAAAAATGTATCCATAAACAACTACTTAACCACCTTCTCCATAACAACCTACTTGCTAACTGTCAGCATGGATTTAGACCTTCCCACAGTACCACCACTGCTTTACTCTCCTTCACCAACTCCATCAACAATAACCGTAACAACAATAATTTATCATCTTCTGTCTTCATTGATTTATCTAAAGCTTTCAACATGGTTAACCACAAACTTCTTATGCACATACTAAAATCTCTCTCACTTGATCCTCCTTCCTTAACTTGGTTTACATCTTACCTAGAAAACTGTCAGCAGGCAGTACTTCCTATCTCTTTAGGAGTACCTTAAGGCTCTATCCTTGGCCCTCTTCTATTTTCTATCTTTATTAACGACCTCCAATCAGCTATCCCAAACACTACCTGCATACAATATGCAGATGATTCTACTATAATCTGTAGTGCTACCTCTCAAACTGAACTTCAGGCTCTTACCCAAAAAGCTTTTACCTCTGTTGAATAATGGTTCTTAGACCATTGCCTACTCCTCAACCCTAAGAAAACCAAACTGTTATTATTCTCACCTACCCATAAATCTACCCAACTAAACTTCACTCTCACATCTACTGATAGTACTGTCATTTTTCCAGATTCAACTACAAAATTATTAGGAATAACTATTGACAATAATCTCAGCTTTGACACTCATATCAACAATACAATAAAATTAGTTAATAAAAAAATAGGATCCCTTTACAGAGTCATACCCTTCCTTACACCCATAGCAAGGACCACATTAGCCAGATCTCACCTAATCTCTACTCTTCTATATGCTTCCCCCATTTACACTAATCTCTCCAAAAACAACCTTAAGAAACTAGCTACATCTTACTATAATATTGCTCGATTTGCTACAGGATCCCCATTTAGAACTCACCACTGCCTGAACCTAAGACAACTAGGTTGGCTTGAACTCCCTAACCAGCTTGTACTTCAACAGCTCTTAATGACTCACAAGATCCTATACCAACCAAGTAAAATACCAATACCTCTAACCTCATTTCACCATACAATAACCTGAAACATCTACGTTCTTCTAACAAACTACTGATTAATATACCCAAACCCAAAAACTCTGCAGGTGACTCCCTCTTTTCCAACTCTGTTGGAAAAATGTGGAACAAACTCCCCTCTGATATCTCATCTTTATCCTCTCTCCCACTTTTTAAAAAGCAACTGAAAATGCATCTTAATAAACACTGGCTTTGTTCCTGCAACAACCCTGATTAACTTTCCTTCTTCTTCTCTCTCTTTTCTTCTTACATGATTCTTTCTTCTCTTCTCCCTATATCCTGATAGCTCTCCCTCTTCATAACAGCTATGTAGATATATGCTATCACATATACACTGTATGACTTTCGTAATAAAAAAAAAAAACAAAACAAAAAAACAAACTTTTTTTTGTTTTTAATACATCATATGATTACACTTTTGGTTTATGCTCCTATCATATTTGTGTATTATGTGCATTAACTAGCTCTGTTTATAAATTTTAATCTTGTATTGCCTATTCTCTATTTAACTTGTAATGACTGTTGGAGCTTTTCTCCCCGGGCCTCTACTGAAAATGGACATATATCCAGCTAGACTAGCACGGTCAACAAATGTAAAATAAAAATAAATAAAATAAATGTTGGCAGCATGACTGGTATAAGGACAGAGCTAGCTGATATGATGGCCAGGGGAAGGTTGATATATTGTGTGTGCAAGAGACAAGATGGAAGGGGACTATCGCTAGATGCATAGGAGGCAGGTCACAATTGTGCTATCATAGTGTGGATGGGAGGAGAAAGGGGGTAGGGGTTATCCTAAAGGAACAGTATGCCAAGAGTGTTTTTGGAGGATGAAATGAGTGCCTGATAGTGATGTTTATGAAGCTGGAAACTTATGGTGCAATGATGACTGTTGTTAGTGCATATGCTAAGCAAGTTGGTTGTGCAATGGATGAGAAAGAGAAATGTGAAGTCAGTTGGATGACATGGTGATGACTGTACCCAAAGGTGACAGAGTGGTGATTGCAGCAGATTTCAATGGGCATGTTGGTGAATGGAACAGAGGGGATGAGGAAGTGATATGTATGCATGGTATTAAGCAAAGATTGGAGAAGGTGAGATGGTAGTGGATTTTGCAACAAGGATGGACAAGGCTGCGGTGAATATGTGCTATAACTTGAGGGAGGAGCATAGGGTGACATACAAGAGTGGAGGAAGATGCACACAGGTGGAATATATCCAATGTTGGAGGGTCAGTTTGAAGGAGATTAGAGACTGTAAAGTGGTGACAGGGGAAAGTGCATTTAGGCAGCTTAGAATGTTGGTCTATAAGATGACGTTGGTGATCAAGAAGAGGAATGAGGGCAGCACCAAGGATCAAATGTTGGGAACTGGAAAAGGGTGATTGTGATGTGGAGTTCAGGGAAGAGTTAAGACAGGCACTGGGTGGCAGTGACGATTTACCAAATATCTGGGTAAGTACAGCAGAGCTAGTAAGGGAGATGGCTAGAAAGGTGCTTGCTGTGTCATGTGGACAGAGGAAGGAGTACAAGGAGACCTGGTGGTGGACTGAGGAAGTACAGGACAGTATAAAGAGAAAGAGGTTGGAGAAGGAGTGGGATTTTCAGAGAGATGAGGAAAGGGGACAGGAGTATAAGGAGATGAGGAACATGGCAAAGAGAGAGGTGTCTAAGGATGAGTTATATGAAGAGTTGTATGACAGGTTGGATACTAAGGAGGGATGAAAGGACTTGTACCGATTGGCTAGACAGAGGGACTGAGATAGGAAAGATGTGCAGCAGATAAGGGTGATAAAGGATAATTAGGGAAACTCACAAGTGAGGGGAGTGTGTTGAACAGAGGGACAGAGTACTTTGAGAGGTTGATAAATGAAGAGAATGAGCGATAGAAGGTTGGATGATCTGGGTATAGTGAATGAGAAAGTGCAACGGCTTACCAAGGAGGAAGTAAGGATAGCTAAGAAGAGGATAATTACTTGAAAGGCTGTTGGTCCATATGACATACCTGTGGAAGCCTGAAAGTGTTTAGGGGAAATGGCAGTTGTTCTTTTAACTAGATTGTTTAATAATATCTTGGAAATTGAGTGGTTGCATGAGGAGTGGAGAGAAAGTGTTTTGGTACCATTTTACGAATAGGGTTGATGTGCAGAGCTGTAGTAACTACAGAGGGATAACTTTGATCAGTCATAGCATGAAGTTATGGGAAAGTGTAGTGGCAGCTAGGTTAAACAGGGAGGTGATGAGTAGTGGTCAGCAGTATGGTGTCATGCCAGAGAAGAGCACTACAGATGCAATGTTTGCTCTGAGAGTATTGATGGAGAAGTACAGAGGAGCTCAGGAGTTGCTTTGTGTTTTTATGGACTTAGAGAAAGCATTTGACAGGCTGCCTAGAGAGAAGTTGTGGTATTGTATAAGGAAGTCATGAGTGGCAGAGATATATGTAAGAGTGGTACAGGATATATACAAGGGTGTTGTGACAGTGGTGAGATCTGCATAGGGAGTGACAGATGTGTTTAAGGAGGATGTGGGATGACATCAGGGATCAGCTGTGAGCTTTTTCTTATTTGCAATAGTGATGGACAGGTTGACAGACAAGATCATACAGGAGTCCCTGTTGACTATGATGTTTGCAAATGACATTGTGAACTGTATTGAGAGTAGGGAACAGATTTGGGAGAACATGGAAAGATGGGGATATGGTCTAGAGGGGAGAAGAATGAAGGTCAGAAGAACTATGACAGAAGATCTGTGTGTTAATGAGAGGGAGGATAGCAGAATGTTGAGGATGTAGGGAGTATAGCTGGCAAAGGCAGATGTATTGAAATGATTGGGATCAACATTTCAGAGTAATGAAGATTGTGGATGACAGGTGGGGAAGAGAGTACAGGCAGGATGGAGAGGGTGGAGAAGAGTGGCAGGTGTGATTTGTGACAGATGAGTACTAGTAAAAGTGAAAGGGAAGGTCTATGACAGGGTAGTGATACCAGCTATGTTATATGGGTTGGAGACAGTGGCATTGACAAAAAGGAGTCAGAGCTGGATGTGGTAGAATTATGTTAGGATTCGCACTGGGTATGACGAGGATGCACAGGATTAGCAATGTGTATATGAGATGGTCAGCCGATGTTGGATGGTTTTGAGACAAAGCCGGAGAGGCAAGATTACATTGGTTTGGACATGTTCTGAGGAAGGCTGCTGAGTATATTGGGAAAAGGATGGTAAGGATGTAGCTGCCATGTAAGAGGAAAAGAGGAAGGCCTCAGATAAGGTTCTGGAAGCAGTGAGAGAGGACATGCAGGTGGTTGGTGTGACAGACCAAGATGCAGAGGACAGGCAGGAAATGGCAACAGATGATCCACTGTGGCAACCCCTAATGGGAACAGCCAGAGAAAAAATAATGAGATGTTGTAATGTCAGTCTTCACCAATTTGCAAAGGATTTGCCAGACATAATACAACTCTGAGTAAATGACTACAAATATGAGGCACACATATGGTCAGTGTGCATAACACTGTTCAGTTACATGGTATGAGCTCAGTATATCACATGCAGTTCAACACACACATCTGCAACAGTACTTTACTATGCAAATAACATGTATAGGTCTCTCACATTTCTGAGCCAAACAAGTACATCATAGTCGTATTCACAAGTAAAATATGGATATGTATGACATCCCAGTAGCTGGCATAGCATTGTCACAATCAGTATTGTTCAACACACACTCCAGTAGTAGTCATATGTAAGCCATCCTTTCCTGGGGTGATTTAGGGGCCTGACCTATGATCATGTCAAAGCAGACAGACCCAGATGATATGGCCATTGGTTTTGATCAGAAATATATCAGTACTGCAAGTCTTGTTGAGACATATATGTTAAACTTCCTATTTCCCATTCTTACATACCCCCTACTGCAGTCCATTACATCCTTACTTGTTTGACATACTTTTTTTTCCCCAAGTGTAGGTGGTTATATCCTGCTGTTTTTTTTTTTCTCTCACTGTCTTTCTCTGTCTCACTCTCTCTCTCTCTTATGATGTGGAGTATACATCTGTTTTGCATAGGCAGCAACTTGCATTTTGTAGGTAATGCTCATGAGCAGCTGATGGCCTGTGCACCAAATGGTGTCCCACACTTGCTAATTGCATGCAGAACAGCTGTGTTGTTCATATAGCCAATGGCATGGCAACACACTCCTACTAAGTACTTCATGTGGACGTTGGCCCTTTTCCTTGTCTTTGAGGAGGACTTCATGGAGGTTTGGGAACAACAGCACCACAGAGGGTATTTGGAAATACCTCTTACAAACAAAACTGTGGAGACAACAAAATGGGGGAGAATGATACAGACATAAGGACAGAGTGCAAGCATTGCTGTTATACATTTGGATCAATGCTAGTCTAACAGGGTTTGTGTGGATATGGAGTTTCTGCATGTTTTAATTCTGACAGTGTTATGTGTTTGAAATAACTCTCAACTGTAGGGCTGTCCACAGAATGGCCAGAGTTTGGACTCCAATGTTTGGTGTGTTTCTCAGACATTTTTTGTCTTTGGAAAATCAGTAGCATACTCTGGGGATTGCAGTCAGTAACTGCTAACAACCATTTGTGTTTCTAACCTCATATCTCTCAGAAAATATATGTTACAACTAGCCCTGTTACACGAGCAAATTTCTCAGTTTATAACAGCAATATTTCAAATATGACCCTGTTTTTGGGCCTCTGTCCCACAACTATGACAGGCTTCATCCAGATGTCATGCAGTAAAAGGTTGATAGGTATGATATATGATTAAGTTATGTGTAAGAGGCCTTATATATGAGAGGAAAGCCTGGACATTCTGTGGGAATCGGTACAGTTGAGAGGTCTGTGTATTTCTGTCAATTGTTGACAGACTGCCAGGATTGTGTAGTAGTGTAGTGTGTCAATGGTACTTGGCCTGTGTAGGGAGGGGGATGGATGTATGTGTTGTGGCTCCTTTTCTATCTGCCTGTGCATGCTGCTCCTGTTTCTGGTGGTCTTTCAGCTGTATATGTGTGTAGGAGCAGACTGAGACATGTCCCATACCTTGGTCAGGAATAATACTACACTGTGAATTGGGCCAGTATATATAGGGGGAGTAGGTGAGTGGCAAGCATTTTGAGATGTTTTTGTTCACACAGTCCTTATACTATACTGTTCCTTTGGCTTACCGGTATGTTACTGTGACTGTGGTGGAATTGGTTGTGGGTATGCACTTTCACATTGGTGTCTGTTTTTCAGTGCTTTTACATCCCTGTAGTACCTGAAGTATTGGTCAATACATGTGTAATTCCCCCTAGCTGATGTGGATTAGTGTTGGGTCAGTCTGACTGTAGTTTGTACAGTGAATGGTGACATGCTTAGAAGCTGTGTGTAGTTTCCCTAATGTGATGTTATGTCCAGATATTTGAAGGATGTGCTGTTGCCTGGCCCCCATAAGTCTTGTGTATTTCTGACACATCAGTGAGATGATGTGAGGATTTCAGACACTAACTAGTGAGAAGTAATTGAGTGTTGGACTTGTGCTATTTCAGTCAATATATATTAGGACAGACATGAGGGTGTTACTGCAGCGACTGTGTCAGCTTATCTACTCCAATATTTCAGATATGTCCCTATTTTCATGCCTTTCCCCCACCACTTTGTCCGCCTTGGTCCTGATTCATTGCACTAATGGTTTCTGAGCCTACCTCTTGACTGTCTGGATTGTTGCAGTATGTCCAGGTTTATTGATCATATTTCTGGTCTGTTCCACAAATGCATTATTATTATATCCCTGATAAATCACTGTGATGATCTCCTGATTTTTGACAGTAAATGATGACATGCATTTCAGTTTCAGAACTCACATCCTTCTGAACATGTATGCTGAAACAAACCATGTCACTCTGGCAACATTTTACATTTATAAGCGCAATATTTAAAATATGTCCCTAGTTTGGGCCCATTGTCCCCTCATTTGGACAGCCTTTGGTCAGATTTCTTGCACTAAGAGGTTGAGAGGTATAGTTGTGAGGTATGACTCCACTACATGTTATGAGCATTTATAATATATATATATATATATATATATATATATATATATATATATATATATATATATATATATATATATATATTTGTTTTGTTTTTTTACTTTTTTATATATATATATAGTTATATATATATATATATTTTGTGTGTAACTCTACTTATATTATGTATATATTTTTCCATATATATGCATCTCCATACATATATTTACATGTGTATATGTATAAATACAAAACCTGACTGATTTTATGCAATATTTTTCCTACTGTTGAATGACTCTCTGGCATGATATGTTTGAAAAAGCATCAGCAATCCTTGCAACTCAAGTGGTTCAGTAATACATTTCCCTAACTATGGTGTACAGGGCCCTGGGTTTGAGACTTGGCAAGGCTGATCATTTTGTTGCTAGGCAGAACAGTGGCTGATGGAAACAAAGTGATTAAAGTAGTTGTAAGTGGGTTTGCACTGGTTTGCATGACGCTAAGCGATGCCAACACACAGTTAAACGTACAAATGCTTAATCTGTGTTGGCTTCACTTAGTGATGCTTACCAGTGTGCAAATCCATTCCACTGAGCTACCTGCTGCTTAGCATTCATGTTTGACCAAGACTTAAACCTGCTAAGCATAGCTGAGCATTGCTAACTATTGCTCATAGTTCATTCTTATAAAATATCACACTAATGACTTCATTTAGTAAGTGTATATGATTTACATTACATGACATGGCTCTGTGCTTTCATTACAGTAGCAAGGACTGTAACTATACTGTATGGGACATATGTATGCATGGGTGGTTTCGCATTTTCTATGCACTCACACTTCATTTTACACCAGCTATACTACCCTGGGTGACAGAAATAACTTATTGCATATTTTGGTATGAAAATATTACTTTTAACACTGCTTTCCTTTGTAAAATTGGATTGCCTGTTGTAGTACTTAAACTGTGTATGCCTGCTTGCCAAGCTGGGACTCTGACCACTACACTACCTTGGTTTGGGGATTTGAGCTATATATTTTTATTTATTTCCTATTTCATATTAATATTATGTTATTATATTAAATGGAGAATACTGAGGTTTTCGGCCATGTCATTGAGGACTGCTGTCATGACATAATGGCATACATTTCAGTTTCAGATGTATATCCCTCAGAACATTCATGCTAATGCATAACCTTTTTTCTGTCTGTCCTCTGTGCAGATGGGATGACACCGCTGCTCGGGCTGTGGTTGAATACACTGCAGAGTGGATTTAAGAGCCTGTGCCTGTGTTCATGTAGGATGCAGCCAGGAATGGTATCAGGCCTATGGATACCTCTGTGTGCTGCCTTTAAGAGGGCATTAGAGACCTGTTTCCTGATCATGAGGGGATGGGGGCAGGTGCTGTACATGCAAATGTGTACCTATGGGGAGACAGGGGGGTGAAGTTTACACTTCACCTGTCTGCAGCCAGTTGTCTGTATCTATGGCATATGTGTATGTGGTGTTATTGACCACCACTACAGAGCAGATGTATGTTGTCTCTGGAATTGTGGACACATGTCTGGAAGGCTTACTAATTGGCCTTGGTGGATGTATCCAGTTTGCACTCAAAGACAGCCTTAGTGTACATCACCTGTGACCTTATTTGCTTGTGCAGAACAAGGTTACATGGCTGCCAATGAGGTACCTGTTCCTTCTTGGCCCATCCTGCGATTAGTTTCACCTATGATGGTAGTTGTGTATTGCTGCTGTCCACCACAGGTGTTCAGCCTACCTTGAGGGGGTTGATGTCCTGTCAGGTATTGCTGAGGCCATACAGCTATATAGATGCCCACATAGTTTTGTGGTGTGGGCCTGAACACTGCTGATAGTTCCAACATATGGGACATCCTTCATGTGGGCCTTGCCCTTTTTCCTTGCCTGTGCAGGGGACATTACGGATGTGTGGGGGCTACAGCTTCACAGACAGTAGGTGGGAATACCTCACAGGACAGGACATGTAGAGACAGCCCAACAACATGGGGGGCAAGGCTCCAGAATTGGGTACAGATTATATGTCATTAGTGCTATTATACAAGTGGAGGGTTGCTAGATTGACAGGGTTCATCTGGGCTTGCATTTACTGAGTGACTTGACATCTGACAGTGATATGCCTCTGACATACCACTCAAATGGAATGTTGTCTACAGAGTGGCCAGAGGTTTGCCTGTTATGTTTGGTGAGTTCCTTGAACAATGTCTGTTTTTGTGGGGTCAGTAGGATAATGTGAGGATTGTAGTCACTAACCAATGACATCCATCGGTGTTCCAGGCATCATATCCTTCACATGTAATACCAGCTACTGTTTCAGTTTGTAACACCATTATGTGTGATATGTCCCTCTTTCCGGTCCCCTGTACCCCATGTATATCATGTGGTGTCCAGATGTCCTGTACTATGATGTGCAGAGGTATGGTATATCATTAATTACCGACTGCACTCCAGTTATCATCCCAGTGACCTAGCAGACTCCTGGCCATGGTATACGGCAGTGACCAGGATTATGGTTCCACACCCTGGAAATTCTGTGGAAATCTGTACATATGACAGTTATGTATGTGTGGCCATTGTAAACAGACTACCAGGATTGTGTAGCAGTGTTGTGTGTTGATGTTTGTTGGGCTGGGTAGGGAGAGTAGCAGATGTGAGTGCCATACATCCTTTCCCTATCTGACTGTGCATGCTGCTATGGCTGCTGGTGGTCTATCAGGTCTGTATGCTTGTAGGGGCAGACTGTGAAATGTCTTGTAACACCTCAGGATTCCCAGTACAATGTGATTTTGGCCAGTATATGTCAGTGTAGTGTGTGACTGGCAATCAGGATATGTTTGTTCAGACAGTCATTGTACCCTGGAGTTCATTTTGGGTACTGTTATGTTGCTGTGAGTGTGGTGCAAATGTTTTTTAGGCGGACGTTTTTGCACCACTATCTGCTTTTCACTACAGTTCCATCCTTGTAGTGCATGCTATATTTGAAGATACATGAGTAATTGCCCAAAGGTGATGTGGGGGAGTGTCGTGTTGGTGCTACTGTGCTTCATAAGGTGCTGGGTGACATCTCTGGCAGCTGTCAGGGGATTTCCATTTTTATTACATGACTGCGGTCATACCTCTACACTGTCCCGAGACCTAGACACTGTTTAGATGCCTGGCTCATATGTTTGGTCTGTTCCCCACACAGTCATCCTTGGCTAATCAGTATGACACTCTGGGGAATGCAGTCAGTACATGTTAACATCTATTGATGTTACTGACTTAATATCCCTCAGAAAAGATATGTGACAACAAACCCAGTAACACCAGCAACTGTCTAAATATATGACAGCAATATGTCCAATATATCCCTGTGTTTGGGCCTCTGTCCCCCAATTGTGTTGGGCTTTGTCCAGATGTCATGCACTAAGAGGTTCAGAGGTATGTAGTATCATTATTTATTGCCTTCATTCCTGCAACCGTCCCTGTGATGTCATAGACTCCCCAGACATGTAACAAGGAATCAGCCATAGATATGAGTCCTGTGCCTATACATTCTGTGGAAAACTGTACATTTGAGAAGTCTGTGTATGTCTGGCCATTGTTAACAGACTGTCAGGATTGTTTAGCAGTGTAGTGTGTACATGTTATTTGGGCTCTGTAGGGAGGGGGGTACACATCTCTCTGACTGTGCATGCTGCTCCGTTTTTTTGTTTCCTATCACCTGTATATGGTTGTACAGGCAGCCCATGACATGTCCCGTAACGCCTCAAAATTCTCACTGCACTGGGACTTGGGGCAGTATATGTAGGGGTAATGTGTAAGTGGCAAATGGGATATTGTTGCTCACACATGCATTATACTGTAGTGTTCAGTTTGGTTGCTGGCATGTCTCAGTGACTGTGGTGCAATTGCTTGTGGGTATGCTCTTTCACACCAGTGTCTGTTTTCCACTAGTGTCACATCCCTGTAGTACCTGTTATATTTGCAAATCCATGTGCACAGCCCTAGAGCTGGATTTGGGCAGTGTTATGTCATTCTGATTGTAGTTTGGATGTTGCTTGTTAGGTGAGTGTAGTTTCCCTAATGTGTTATGTCCACACATTCATAGAATGTCCTGTTGTCTGGCCAACATCAGTGGTCTGGTCCCCATAACTGTTATGTATTCCTGAAACATCAGTGGGATGATGTGGAGATTGAGGTCATTAACTAATGAGAAGCAATTGAGTCACAAACTTGTGATATCTCAGTCAATATATGGTAGGACATACAGTGTTACTACAGCAACTGTCTCAACCTATCTACTCATGTATTTTGGATATGTCCCTATTTCATGCCTTTGTCCTTCCCACTTTGTCAGACTTGGTTCAGATTCATTGCACTAAGGGGTTCTGAGCATACCTCTCCGCTGCCAGGATTTTCACAGAATGTCCAGATGTTTGGCCCATACTGTTGTTCTGTTCCACAATTTACTTGTATTTGTCTGGTAAATCACTGTGATGATCCAATGATTTATGTCAGTAAATAATGATATAGCATATCAGTTTCCATCCTCATATCCTTCAATAATTGTCTGCTGAAATGCATCCTGTTGCTGCAGCAAATGTCTTTGTTCCTAACAGCGATAGTTGAAATATGTCCCAATATCTGGTCCATCCCTCCCCATTTTACAGCCTTTGTACAGGTGTCTTGCATTAAGAGGTTGAGAGGGATGATTCTGAGGGACTGCACTGCATGTTATATATATATATATATATATATATATATATATATATATATATATATATATATATATATACATCCCTTCCTTTATATATTTATGTATGTATATCTATATTATCTATCCACTATTTCATTTATATGTTTCAACAGACAAATATATATATATATATATATATATATATATATATATATATATATATATCTATATGTGTGTGTGTATGTCTATATACAACACATGAATGATTACACAGAGCTTTCTCCCTAATGCTGTATGCCTCTATTGCATGATATGTTTGAAAAAAACAACATGAATTCTTACAGCTCAGATGGTGTAGTGGTACATTACTCTGACTATAGTGTACAGGGTCATAGACTTGGGACTGATGTTTTTTCCATTACTGTTAAATGACCAGAATGTATGATATGTTTGTTAGAGCGTCATGGATTCTCACAGCTCAAATGGTGTAGTGGTATGTTGCTATGATTGAAGAGCATAGCATCCCAGCTTCGAGACTTGGCAGCACTATTTTGTTTCTGGGCAGAACAAGGTCTGATGGATACAGAGTGATTAAGGCACTTTTAAGCAGTTGTAAGCAGGTTTGTGTTATGGTAAGTGATGCCAACACATGGTTGATCCGTTTTAGCTTCACTTACCGCCGCTTATTCCCACTTACCCCCACACTAATTTCTTTAAAAGAAAAGAAAAAGGTGTGATAGGAAAGTGGTGAAAAAAGGGGCACACAGATGGAAGTACAGTATGAAAGGTAACTAGGAATATGCAAGACAGGTGTAGGAAAGGTCCATAGCTGTCTGTTTCTTCTACAGCAACAGCTATGAATTTCTACAGAATTTGGAGGTGAATTTGGACACTCAAACCTCTGAAAGAGAGGTGAGGACAACAGCAATGTGGTGTCAAGCTAATTGGACCAGATTACATGTGTCCAGTGGACACGTATGTGAAATGGACAGCTATGTATGGAGTGTAATTTTTTGGGGGGGGGGGCAGATGCCCTTTTTTAAGGTGAGAGTGGGATGCTGCGGAAGGATAGTAGGTATATTTAGGGCGGTAAGTTGGGTATGAAGACAGACAAGACAGCAGACAGGGGAGGTGTATGACACATGTGGGAGGTAAGCACCTTGGACAGGGAGGGTGGTTGGGAATCAGATGCCCATGAGCCGACAAATGGATACAGTGGGACTGAGGTCCCCAGCCAAGGGCAGTCATCACTGCACCTTCACGACCCCAAAGCTGGCTGTGCTGGGAGCTTGACAGTACCAGGCGGCCCTCAGTCTCGTGCAGCTGTCCACCAAACTCCTTTTGGATGGCAGTATGCACCAAACCACAGACCTGGCTATGGGTGATGGTTTCCTGTCTGCGCCCACTCCTGAAGGTGATGCAGGACCAGCAGACAAGGAGGTCCTGGATCGGGTCCAAGACGTGCTGGTGACCGGTGCCATGGCCATATTTTTTGGGAAAGGTGGATCCACTGGGATCGGCCTTCCCAGACATGCTATGGTGTTGAGGTTTTACAAAATATGTTGGTTAGTCATGAACAAAACATTTCAAAATTAGTTTTAACAGCAGGCATGGGTGTTCCAATTAACCCAAACCAACAGATTTGAAACAGTTGCATAGTAAACAGAACATATGAATAAATGGAGCAACAATCAGCATCATAATGGAATGTAGGTTACATTGATAGCAACAGGCCACCAATGATAGTATTTGAACAGTGAACAATAATAATCAAATGATTGAATATTTGTAGAACATTAGGACACCTATCTCAACAGTAGGTTTGGAAAAAACATACCCATTGATTATGTGTATGAATTATTGGTGCAGATAGGGTGGGGGGAGAGAGAGATATCAGTTAACTGTATTGCTTCGATGGTTCGCAACTGTATTGATCATTACTGTACTCATTACTCTCCAGGTATGACTTCACTTTGCATCTTTCTATGGCCTGGGGTTGGGCAGTGGAATGTTTGTACACAGTGTATTACTAAAGGCTTCTTAAAACTAATACATACATTTCCTTACCTGGCAGACCTGTGGAGGGAATATCTGTTAACACTACCTGATGGTTTTTACACATAATCACATATTCAGGATTACATATGTGACAATGACAGGGGTGCCCTGCACTCATGCTGTGTGCATGTGTGCTACTGTCATGCTCTGCCTGGATTTCTATCTGTCACCCTGGGTATTGGCAGCAGTGAACACTAGCCATGGCAGCATGACACTTGAGGGACATTTATCAGGCAAAACCATTTGGTGTATGTACTTATCTTGCTGTCATTTGCAGCATTGGGGTTGGACAGTGGAAGTGTTGTACACAGTATATTAGTACAGCCTTC
Source organism: Protopterus annectens (assembly GCF_019279795.1). Classification (NCBI taxonomy): domain Eukaryota; kingdom Metazoa; phylum Chordata; order Ceratodontiformes; family Protopteridae; genus Protopterus; species Protopterus annectens. The sequence goes on from NC_056729.1 coordinate 3,541,208, forward strand.
TTATGGCTAATAGAAATATTTCCTTACCTGGCAGACCTGTGGAGGAAATTTCTATTAACACTACCTGTCTGTTTCTACACATTTTCACATATTCTTGGGTGAAATTATGCATACAGCTTACTACCACTCCATGGATTTGAAACATGCCTGTTTGTGCAAACAGGTACAACATGGCTGTGTTTCAACCCAATGAGCTAGTGAGAAACTGCTGTCTGTTGCTTGACTTTTTTTGCCTAATACTCTCTTGGTTGGACAATCTGACCTTGTAATTCTGACATTCATACATGGTAGATAGCTCTTGTACTGTGTATTAATACTTTGACATATAACAATCTGGAAAGCAATGGTTAACACTAAGCACTGTGCACTGCTGTAGGGAATACAGTACTAGTTTGCAGATTACCATTCTGGGATCAGATCGTGGTGCATGGAACATTTCATATAGTTGATATCCTGTTTTACAGCTCCACAATCTTTGTCAGATGAGCCTTAATTAATTCATGCTGTCAGAGCTATAGTTGCTGTGCAGAACCTGTACATATTTAGATTCATGCCATCACATACCAAAGTAAACACAACAGTCTGGGTTTTTTGTTTTATTGAAGGGTACTGGCACTTTTATTGATAGATATCTTGTACATCAGTATTACTCTGCTAACATCTTGTTTATTCATTACACACAGTACACATTGTAACCTACTGTCAGTTGACATTCTACTCCTTTATATTTATTTTCCCTGAATACTGCAAGCTAGATTTGTACTCACCAGCCTCCCGGCTCAGCCTTAGCAACCTGCTGGCATGGGCATCTATGTTCGCAGCCCTTTCATCTGAAGCTGTACAGGAGACAAATAAATATTTATGCATACCTATCAATCACATGCACAGGATCAATTTTGGTAAACAGTAAGTAATACTGACACTTACACACTTCTGTAACATTCTGTGCCCATGCATCCTGGGTCCACTGGTCCAAGAGCTCCCTCTTCCTATCCTTGAGGTCAGCAAAATGGTGCCAAACCTGCTCACCAGTTTGAGGGCTGCCAGTAGCACTGGTGAGATCATGTACGAGATGGTCCCAGGCCTCCCCTTTGTATTGGGAGCCCTGGTACTAGCCCTGCAGCAGTCTCTCCTCATCTTTTTCTAGGAGTTCAATCCATGACCCTGGACTCCTGAATGCCCCAGAATTGTGCCCAAAAGTGTGAGCCCTCTCCCACACTAGCTATAGTGCCTGCAAGGATGAGCTACAACTGGTTATGGCTGTATTCCCACCTGCAAAATTTAAATAGAGCCAAAGTCCTACCCTTTGCTATCATTGGACCATTTTGAATATGCTGAGCTAAGCTAAGCCATGGGCAAACCTACTTAACTAAGGTTGGCAGTGCTTAAAGGGATAGACGTTGAGCACTGCATACCAATGTGCAAATCCACTTAGCTGGGCTTCTTATTGCTTAGCATTTACATTTAAGCAATGCTTACACCAGGTTAGCATAGCTGAGCACTACATAGCATTGCTCAAATTTCATTTTATAAAGTATCAGGATTGTGGGAATGATTCCTCATTACTGACATATTATAATTTTATGTTTACCTTCCATGACATCCCCCTATGTGCTTTCATTAAATTATATTCTTGTGTGACTATACTGTATGGGGCACTTATGCATATATGGGGGTTTCACATCTTTTCTAGACTGACATAGGTTCATAGGTAGGTACTAGGCTATCTGCCCAAGGGCATTTATAAGCCTAGCCAGAGTGTGTCAGCTTTTGACACCCCATTGATTAATTAACTGATCCTCTGTCAAGCAAGGTCAATGAAGTGATTCCAGAGGTGTATTTTCTGTTACCCATCCACTCGTCAAGGCTTTTCTTGAAGAGTGTTAGTGAGGGGCTCTGTCTGATGTAATTTGGAATTTTGTTCCAAAACATGGGGAGTCTCTGTGACAGGAATCTATCCCTCCGGCATGTTCTATTTATTGTTGTGGTGAGGTTTAGCTCACTAGAGTGCGTGGCTCGCAGTGACTTGGATTTTTTTAGATGGAGCATGTCCATCAATTCTGAGTTGGACATGGCTTTGTAAATCAGGCAGAGATCACCTCTGAGTAAGTGATGTGCCACTGAATACAGCCAGAATTTTTTCAGTCGAGCTGCATAGGGCATATGTTTGAGGCCAGTAATCCTTTTGGTGAGGTACTTTTGTGGTCTTTCCAGCTGTTGGAAGTGTCTTGTGAGGTACATCTCAAATGGGGCATTGTACTCTATGATGGGTCTAATGAGTGATGAATAGAGGGGCACTATAACCTCTTTATTTCTAGATGCAAACCCTTTAGTAATTAGATGGGCCACATAGAAGGATTTCCTAACTACTTTGGCAATATGATTGTCAAAGGAGAGATTACTATCTAACTGGGTCTCCAGATCTCTTATTACCTCTTCTGTATTAAGAGGGCTGCCACCTAGGTGGTAATTTGTGGGTGTTTTGTTTTTCCCAAACAGGATGACTATGCATTTTTTGGCATTCAGTTTGAGGCCATGACTTTGACACCAGGTGTCCGTCTCAGTAAGGCCCTTTTGGAAGATGTCCGTGTCAGCCGGAGAGTCAATTATGGCTCCCAGTTTGCAGTCATCGGCAAACATGGTTAGCCATAGTCCTCCTGTGTTTGCCTGTACTTCTGAGAAGTATATGCCTAACAGTAGGGGTCCCAGGACTGAGCCTTGTGGGACACCACTTGTGACTGGTTTAGAGTCGGACCCAGAGCCTGCTATTCTTACCGTGTGAGTTCTGTCTGTAAGCCAGTTGGCAATCCATTTTGTGACATAGGGGTTTATGTTCAGGCTGGTGAGTTTTTCTGTAATACCTGAGTGGGGAATGGTGTCAAAAGCCTTGGTGAATTCAAGGTAGGCTGTCTGAACCACCTTTCCCTCCTCTATGGTCTTGGTGACTGTCTCAAAGAAGTCAACCAGGTTTAGTAGGCATGATCTGCCCTTAACAAAGCTGAACTGGGTTGGGCCAAATGTTTGGAGGTTCCCAATCTCTTTGTGAATGTGTTCCATGATGATGCACTCCATTGCCTTGCAGACCAGGCTAGTCAGGCTTATGGGGTGATAGTTACCAGGGTCAGTTGTGGCCCCTCCTTTGTAGAGAGGAATAACCATTGCTGTGCACCATTCTATGGGCACATAGCCTGTGGAGAGACTGAGGTTGAATAGCTTGTTTAGGTGGGGGGTTAGTTTGTTCTGTAGTTTGTGCAAGACGCTGCCTTGCACACCATCTGGTCCCATTGACACTGTGTTTTTTGGGTTTTAAAAAGGCTGTTATCATCTGTGCGTCTGTGATGTTTGGGGCACTACACTTTTCCGGTATTGTTGTGGGACCTTTTGGAGGTGAGAGGGGGGTGAAGTTTGCACTGAATCTATCTGCCAGGATGTTGGCAATATCAGTAGGTTCAGTATGTTTTGTGCTATTTTGCACTAGTTCAGTGCATATCTGCGAGTTGCCACTTAGATTCTTAACATAGCTAAAGAAGGCTTTGTGGTTATCTTTTGAATCCTTGGCTATTTTTCTTTAGAAGTTAGCCTTGGATGATTTCATGAGGGACCTTAGATTCTCACTGATACTGACCAGGGATGTCTTTCTTTCTTGGGATTTGCTTTTTTTCTGAACTAGTTTCCTCCTTCTATTGTATAGCCTGTTTATTGCAGGGGTTCACTAAACTGGTTTCCTACTCGTAGAGGAGTGAGTCTTAGTTTTGCTAGGGATGGCACAATCCATGCATCCTTGTAGGTGCTCAGAGTGCATTTGTAAAGGTTTCTGCATCTTGGTCAGCATTATCCTTTAGCGTGGGGGCTGTGAAACTTATCACCTCTGTCTTAAGTAAGGTGACGTTTGCTTTAGAAAAGTATATTACTGTGGTTTCCTTAGTTGGGGGTGGTGGTGGGGTGTGGACATCCAGAGTTATTAGTTTATGGTCTGATCTAACCAATGATGAGTTGACCTCTGGTGTGGAACACCTGTCACCCATGTTGGTGATGACCAGGTCCAATATGTTTTCATCTCTGGTAGGGGAGTTTACCAGCTGATCCAGGGCATTTGCGTTGATGAATTACAGGAAGCACTGGGCCTGCGAATTTGTACTTGAGTAGTTTTCCCAGTGAATGGTAGGGTAATTGAAATCGCCCAATATCATTTTTTTCGGTAGGACCTTCATGTTTTCCAGTGTCTCCAGAAAGGTGGAGTGGTGGTCCTGGGTCTTGGAGGGTGATCTGTAGCAGGCCACAATTTGCATTGCAGATTTGCCTGATGTTAGTTGCACATGGTTGATCTCAGAGGTATCATGCTGTGCCACTAATCTGGAGGTGTAGGTATCCTTGATGAATATGGATACACTCCCTCCTTTTGTGTTTCGGTCAGTGCTTTGTGGACAAAAAGTGTGGTATGCATTGTAGCCTGGTAGTGCTGGGGTGCTCTCTGGAGCCCTGAACCAGGTTTCAGTTACTGCACAGATGTTGACGTTCTCTATACTGAGGAGTGCTTCAAGTGCATGCATTTTGAGATTTCATAGTTTCATAGTTTCATAGTATAGTACTAGGCTATCTGCCCTGGGGCATTTGTAAGCCTAGCCATAGTGATGTGGCTTTTGCCACCCCATGAAATGGTACAAAAAATGTACAGAATAAATTTAGAATACTGTGCCTCTGTCTAGTAGTGACACAATGAAGGTCCCCTTATATAATAGAATTAGTTTACTGTGCCCCTGTCTAGCAGTGACACAGATGTGACCCCTGGGGTAAACTTACGATCTCCCATCCACTCATCAAGATTTCTCTTGAAGAGAGTCAGTGAGGAGCTCTGCCTAATACGAACTGGGATCTTGTTCCAAAGCATGGGAAGCCTCTGGGTTATGAATCTATCCCTCCAGCATGTCCTATTCATACTTTTGCCGAGGTTTAAGTCTTTAGCTGTCGTGGTCCTGATGGATTTGGATTTTTTGAGGTGGAGCATGTCCATCAGATCCTGATTGGACATGGCCTTGTACGTCAGGCAGATATCACCTCTGAGCAGGCAGTATGCTACTGAATAGAGCTGAAGTTTCTTTAGTCAGGCAGAATAAGACATATGTTGGAGACCCTTGATCCTCTTGGTGAGGTACTTTTGTGGTCTCTCCAGCTGTTGCAAATGCCGGGTGAGGTACATACCAAATGGGGCATTGTACTCAATCATGGGTCTGATGAGGGAGGAGTATAGGTGTACAATGACATCCTTGGATCTTGATGTGAAACCCTTCATGATGAGGTGTGCAAGGTAGAATGTTTTTCCAACCACTTTGGCAACATGGGTGTCAAATGAGAGGTCGCTGTCAACTTGGGTCCCTAGGTCTCTGATTACTTTTTCCGTACTCAGTGGGTTGCTGTCTATGTGATAATTTGTGGGTACTTTGTTTTTCCCAAAGGGGATGACTATACATTTTTTGGCATTTAGTTTAAGGCCGTGACTCTGGCACCAGTTGTCCGTTTCTGTGAGGCCTTTTTGTAGGATGTATGTGTCCACTGGTGTATCGACTATGGCGCCTAGTTTGCAGTCATATGTGAACTTTGCCAGCCACAACCCTCCCATGTTTGCTTTAACATCTGAGAAATAAATCCCGAACAAGAGGGGTCCCAGGACAGATCCCTATGGGACACCACTTGTGACTGGCTTTGAGTCTGACATTGCTCCAGCAATTTTAACTTTATGGGTTCTGTCCTTTAGCCAGTTTGCAACCCATCTAGTGACATAAGGGTTTACGTTTAAGCTGTTGAGCTTATCTATGATGCCTGAGTAGGGTATTGTGTCAAAGGCCTTAGCCAAGTCCAGGTAGGCTGTATGGACTGCTTTGCCCTCATCAATGGCTCTAGTGACTGTTTCAAAAAAGTCAACCAGGTTCAAAAGGCAGGATCTGCCCTTTACAAAGCCGAACTGGGTGGGGTCAAGTGTCTGTAGGTCCCCTATGTCTCTGTTTATGAGTTCCATAATGATTCTTTCCATAGCTTTGCAGACCAAGCTGGTTAAGCTTATGGGGCAGAAGTTCCCAGGGTCTGTAGAGGCACCTCCTTTGTGGAGTGGGACCACTGTTGCTGTACGCCAGTGTTCAGGTACATATCCCGAAGTAAGGCTAAGGTTAAATAGCATTTTTATGTGTGGGTTTAGCTCCTCTTGGAGTTCACATAACACGCAACCTGGGATACCGTCAGGTCCCATTGATGCTGTGTTTTTAGCTTTGTTTAGGGCAGTTCTCACTTGAACATCTGAGATGACAGGGAGATTACATTCAGCTGGGATAAGTATTTCTTCTTTTGGGGGTGAGGGAGGGGAGAAATTTGCACTGAACCTGTCAGCCAGAATGTTGGCAATATCTGTGGGTTCAGTGTATTTTTTGTTGTTGTGAACTAACTCTGAGCATATCTGAGGGTTTCCGCCCAGGTTTCTAACATAGCTGAAGAAGGCTTTGTGGTTATCTTTAGTGTCCTTAGCGATTGCTCTCTCAAAGTTGGCCTTGGATGTTTTTATGAGAGAAAGTAGTTTTCTGCTAATATTGATCAGAGATGTCTTCCCTTTGTGGGATTTTGCTCTGACGTGCAGTAGCTTCCTTCTTTTGTTATACAATTTGTTAATGGCTGAGGTCCACCAGACAGGATGCTTGCCTTTGGTGGAGAGGGACTTGGATTTATTTGGGATTGCATGATCCATGCATTCTTGGAGATGTCCATAGAAAGCATTTGTGAAGGATTCGGCATTGTGGGATGTGGTATCCACTGGCACAGTGGGCTTAAAGGATATCATCTCAGTCTTAAGAAGAGTGAAGTCTGCTTTTGAGAAGTTTTTCACTGTGGTCTTTTGTGCTGGGGTGGAGGTGGGATATGTATATCCAGGGTGATTAGTTTGTGGTCAGATCTCACTAGTGAGGGATATACTTCCGGTGTGGAACATTTTGTCCCCATGTTTGTGATGATCAGGTCTAGTATATTATCTCCCCTAGTGGGAGAGGTGACTAGTTGTTCCAGTGCATTTGAATTTATGAATTCCAGGAACCTTTGGGCTAGGGTATTAGGGCTAGAATAATGTACCAAATCTATGTTTGGGTAGTTGAAGTCTCCCAGTATGATGGTATTTTGTGATACATTCATATCCTCCAATGTCTTCAGGAAGGCTGAGTGGGGTTCCTGAGATTGGGAGGGTGGTCTGTAACATGCTACCAGTTGTATAGCAGTTTTGCCTATGGTTAGTTGCACCTGTATGGTCTCTGATGCTTCATGTGTTGCTACTAACCTGGAGGTGTGGGTGTCCTTGATGAATATGGACACTCCCCCTCCCTTTGTGGTTCGGCCCAGGTTTTGGGACCAAAAAGCATGATACGAGGTATAGCCTTGTAGCGCTGGGGTGCTCTCAGGAGCCTTGAACCAGGTTTCAGTTACTGCACAGACGTTGATGTTCTCCATGCTGTGGAATGCATCGAGTGCCTGCATCTTGAGATTTAGACTTCTGGCGTTGAGCAGCATTACCCTTAGTTTTTTTCCATTTTTGTTTTCTAAAGAGGTGGGTTTGTCTTTTGAGCCTTGCCTAAACAAGGCACTATGGGGGTGGCAAGAGCCTTAGCCAATATCCGGAAGCCCAGTGGTGACAGGTGTAAGCCATCCCTTGCAAAGCAGCGTGGCTTGTCCAACATGTCATCCCAGGCAGACAGACATTGGATCCCCTTAGAATGACACCAGTACTTGAGCCAATTATTAAAGCTGATCATCTTGTCTTTGTATTGTGGTATCATTCTTGGTGAGGGCAGGATGCTGCTCAGGGTCAGGGTCATACCAGCCTGGGCTACATAATCAGAGAGCTCCTCTATGTCTCTTTTCATGTAGTCCAGAGAGGTATGTCTCAGGTCATTCACGCCAGCATGGACAATGACGGAGTCATATTTGTACTTGCTTTGGAGTGACTTGAGTGCGTGTGTTATGTGGCGGATCCTAGCTCCCGATAGACAGCTCACAGTCACCCTCTCCTTGTTCAGCCTGGTCAGTGGTACATCAGTGTGTCTGACTATAGAGTCACCTATTACTAGTGTATCAGGCATGGTGTTTGGCCTTAAGGGCTGTGATTGGTTGACACACTGATTTATTGAAGTATGTGGTGCATGTGTTTTGTTTTGAGGTGGTGGATTTTTAGATGTCTGCTTTGGGACCCTCTGTTGTTTTGGTAAGATTTTTATTAGAGCCTCCGAGTATGTCTTTGTGTTTTTATGTGTTTGGTTTGCAGTTGTGGTAGGTCTATGTGGGACTGGGATTGTTGTGTGTGTGGTTACCATCTCCTCCTGTCTAATCATGCCAGCCCTGAGTTGAGAGAGTTCAGCCTCCAGTTTGGCTATATAGTTGCATCTCTCACATGTATTTGTGTTTGTTGGGAGGAGGAGAGGGTTGTCTGTGTACATGAGACAATTGTAGCATTGTCTCAAGATACTCAGATTGACCAGCTGAACTGGAGAGCGTGCCAGTAATCTACCACTCGACATGCTAGAACAGTATAAGGGAGTGCTGTACCTTTAAGGGAAGTGGATATTTACAGGGGTGGTAGGTAGATGTAGTGCTTTAATTAGTACGAGAGTGCTTATTTAGTAGAGAAGTATTGAGAACAAGTGCTAGGCTTATAATATAGTGAGTAGTCTGATTATACTAAGAGTAGAGCTTCCTTAAGGGAAAATTTGAAGAGCAGACCTGGCAGAGCCAGAAGAAATTTAACCTTGTTTAACTGGTGCTGCACTATGCGCACAACCGTGCAAAGCCATGCAAATGCATATTTTAAACAGTGAACTACAAAAGAGCTAGAAATGGTCCAAAACAACCAATTACTACAGCTTCTTGTGCTGAGGTCACTTCCTACAGGGACAGGTAGGCTGCTCAAGGCTCCCCACTCCCACTGGTGAGCAAAGAAACTTCCCTCTATCCAAGTAAGGTAATGGACAACACAGGAACTACACCACAGCCCAGAATACAGCAATGCCTGTAAACTGGTCTAAACTAGTCGAGGAGAGGTGGGAAAACAAGGATTATTTTTTTTTTTTTTTGATAGAAACACACAGAAAATGCAGAAACAGTGATAAATCAGTTACATAGGCTAGCACACTTTAGTGGGCAGCCTCAATAGTTAAATTAAACAAACAAACAAACAAACAAACAAACAAACAAACAAACGTTCAATCAAATTCGACTAAAAAGTAACTTTAAGTGTAGATTTTAAAATAATGCAGCAAACAGTTAAAAAACAGTTCAAGCTAGTTCAGAGTAAGCTACAGAAGCTATTCCAAGTGAAAAAAAGCAAAGATACTTAAATCCAGAAAGTAGTCGCTTTTCTGAGTTCTCTGTAGCTAGGACCACTTTGTAGGACCAGGAGGAGCTTGTCTGAGCAGTATAGCCAGAAAAAAATGCCCAGAGGCGGATTTTAAACAGTGAACTACAAAAATGCTAGAAATGGTCCAATACAACCAATTACTACAGCTTCTTCTGCTGAGGTCACTTCCTACAGGGACAGGTAGGCTGCTCAAGGCTCACCACTCCCACTGGTGAGCAAAGAAACTTCCTTCTATCCAAGTAAGGTAATGGACAACACAGGAACTACACCACAGCCCAGAATACAGCAATGCCTGTAAACTGGTCTAAACTAGTCAAGGAGAGGCGGGAAAACAAGGATTATTTTTTTGTTTTTTTTGTTTTTTTGATAGAAACACACAGAAAATGCAGAAACAGTGATAAATCAGTTACACAGGCTAGCACACTTTAGTGGGCAGCCTCAACAGTTAAATTAAACAAACAAACAAACAAAGTTTCCATCAAATTTGACTAAAAAGTAACTTTAAGGGCAGATTTTAAAATAATGCAGCAAACAGTTAAAAAACCTCCTGATGTTGAGTAGCATAACCCTCAGTTTTTTTGTTAATTGTGTTGTTTATGGAGGTGGGTTTGACTTTTGAGCCTTGCCTAAAAAAGGCACTATGGAGGCAGCAAGAGCCTTGGCCAGTATTCGAAAGCCTAGGGGTGACAGGTGCAAGCCATCTCTTGTGAAGCAATGCAGCTTGTTGAGCATGTTGTCCCAGGCTGACAGACACTGGATCCCCTTTGAATGACACCAGAAGCTTAGCCAATTGTTGAAATTGATCATTTTTTCTTTATACTGAGGTATCATTCTTGGTGAGGGCAGGATGCTACTCAAGTTCAGGGTCATACCAGCCTTGGCTGCATGATCAGAGAGCTCTTCCATGTCTCTTTTCATGTAGTCCAGGGAGGTACATCTCAGGTCATTCACATCAACATGAACAATGACAGAGTCATATTTGTACTTGTTCTGGAGTGACCTGAGTGCTTGTGTTATGTGGCGGATTCTGGCTCTCGACAGGCAGCTAACCATAACCTTCTGCTTGTCCAGCATAGTGAGTGGGACATCAGTGTGCCTGACTATAGAGTCACCTATTACTAGGTTCATAGGTAGGTACTAGGCTATCGACCCTGGGGCCTATACAAGCTCAGCCAAAAAGGTACCCTGGCTTTTGCCACCCAAGAAAATGATTTTCCTGTGCCACTGTCGAGCAGAGCCACAGAGGTGATCCCCGGGGTGAATTTCCTATTTCCCATCCAATTATCAAGATTTTTCTTGAAGAGTGCTAATGAGGAGCTTTGTTTGATATAGATAGGTAGTTTATTCCAGAGTATGGGAAGTCTCTGGGACAAGAATCTATCCCGCCAGCATGTTCTGTTTATTGTGGTGACAAGGTTTAGGTCCCTAGAGTGTGTAGCTCGGAGGGATTGGGATTTCTTTAAGTGGAGCATGTCCAACAACTCTGGGTTTGACATAGCTTTGTATGTTAGGTAGAGATCACCTCTGAGTAGGTGATATGCGATGGAGTAAAGCTGGAGTTTTTTGAGACGGTCAGAGTAGGGCATCTGTTTGAGGCTGGTAATCCTCTTTATGAGGTATTTCTGCGGCCTTTCCAGTTGTTGGAGATGACTTGTGAGGTACATACCAAAAGGGGGGTTGTACTCTATAATGGGTCTAATGAGTGATGAGTAGAGGGGAACAATGACCTCTTTTTTTCTAAATGAGAAACCTTTTGTGATGAGGTCTGCCATGTAGAAGGATTTCCTGACTACTGTGGTGATGTGATTATCAAAGGAGAGACTACTGTCCACCTGTGTCCCAAGGTCTTTTATCACACTTTCGGTGTTAAGTATACTACTGCCTATGTTGTAGTTCATGGGTACAGAGTTTTTACCAAAGGGGATGACAATGCACTTTTTGGCATTGAGCTTGAGGCCATGGCTTTGACACCAGTCATCTCTCTCAATGAGGTCCTTTTCTAGGCTGTCCACATCATTAGGAGTTTTGATTATGGCTCCTAGCTTGCAGTCATCTGCAAACTTCATTAGCCAAAGACCTTCTGTGTTAGCCTGTACTTCAGAGAAGTAGATACCAAAAAGGAGAGGAACCAGGATTGAACCCTGTGGTACTCCACTTGTTACTGGTCTGAAGTCAGATTTGGAGTCTGCTACTTTCACAGTGTGGGTTCTGTCAGTGAGCCAGTTGGCAACCCATCTTGTGACATAGGGATTTATACCTAGTTTAGTGAGTTTATCTATAATAACCACCTTACCCTTGTCTACGGCTTTGGTGACTGCTTCAAAGAAGTCTATCAGGTTTAGGAAACATGATCTGCCTTTTACAAACCCAAACTGGGTGGGATCCAGAGTTTGGAGATTACCAATGTCTTTGTTTATAAGTTCCATGATGATACGTTCCATGGCCTTGCAGACCAGGCTCATCAGGCTAATGGGGCGGTAGTTCCCGGGGTCCATGGTGGCTCCCCCCTTGTGGAGTGGGATAAACATTGCTGTGCACCATTCAGCAGGCACAAAGTCTGAGGTGAGGCTATGATTGAACATGGTACTTAGGTGGGGTGCCAGTTCATTCTGTAGTTCGTGTAGAACGCAGCCTGGGATGTTGGCTGGTCCCATGGATGCTGTGTTCTTGGCTTTGGAGAGTGTGGTATTCACCTGTGCAGTCATGATTACAGGAACTTTGCATTCTTCCAGTATAGAGATGGGCTCTTTAGGGGGTGAGAGAGGGGTAAATTTAGCACTGAACCTATCTGCCAGGATGTTGGCAATATCAGTTGGGTCTGTATATTTAGTGCCATTGTGCTGTAACTCAGAGCAGATCTGAGTGTTGCCATTCAGATTCTTGACATAGCTATAGAATGCTTTGTGGTTGTCTTTAGAATTAGTGGCAATTTTGTTTTCGTAACTAGCTTTGGAGGATTTTATCAGGGATCGCAGCTTCTTACTGAGGCTGACCAGGGAGCTCCTCCACTCGTGGGATTTTACTCTCTTTTGCAAGAGTTTCTTCCTTCTGTTGTACAGTTTGTTTATGGCAGAGGACCACCAGATTGGCTTCCTTTTTTTGCAGGATAGCGTCTTGGTTCTGTTTGGGATAGCATGATCCATGCACTCATGTAAGTGCTTATAAAGTGCAGTTGTATAGGATTCAGTAGTCGTAACTGTATTGTCCATCTGCATGGGTGTCATGAAGTTCACCACTTCTGTCTTAAGAAGCATGAAGTTGGCTTTGGAGAAATTTTTTATTATGGTTTCCTTAATGGGGGTGGAGGCAGGATGTGGATATCTAGGGTAATTAGCTTATGGTCGGAGGTATGTTATTTTGCCTTAAGGGCTTTGATTGTGCAGCACACTGATTTTGTGTTTTATTTGTTGTCTGTTTTTTGACAGGAAGTGCAGGTTGTTTGGGTGTCTGGTTTGGAGGTCTCTGATGCTTTTCCAGGTTTTAATTTAGAGCCTCCAAGTATGATTTTGTGTATTTATGTGTATTTTTTGCCAGTACTGTTTTAGTAGGTCTATGTGTGGCTGGAGGTGTGGTGCTAGTGTTAACCTTCTCCTCTTGACTGTCTGTTCCAGTCTTGGGTGGAGACAGCTTAGCTTCCAGTTTGACTGTATAATTGCATCTCTTGCATATGTTAGTGTTTTGTGGTAGGAGGAAAGGGTTGTCTGTGTACATGAGGCAGTTGTAACATTGCCTCAGGATACCCAGATTCACCAGCTGGACTGGAGAGTGCACCTGAAGTTGTCCTTTGGTCATGCCTGAATAGTAAGGTGAGCTGCTTAGTCGCTTGGTTGGTGAGGGATGAATAAAGAGCCTTGCCCTGCTGGGCAATCAGTGTCAGGGTATATTAGTGCTTGCTATTAGAATTTAGGTCTGAGCAAGTGCTGGGCTGTAAGATGCTTTTTGAGTGCTTAGGTTGAGAGTTAGACTAGTTTCAAAGGAAAAACTGAAGAGGTGCACAAAACCGTGCAAACGGTTTTTATAGTAGGGAAATGAAAGAGATAAAAATTAGCTCAAAATGGCCAATAAACAACTAACTTCTGGACTGGAATGACTCCTCCAGGGACAGATAGGTTGCTCAAAGCTCCTCTCTCTCACAGGTGAACAGAGAAACGTCCTTCTATCCAAGTAAGGTATGGGCAACTCAGAAACTAGTATCACAGCCCTGAATTCAGCACTAGCCTGAAAACTGGACAATATTAGCTTAGAAAGGCGGGAAACAAGGAATTTTTTTTTTTTTTTTTTTGAAAAGATAAGGCAAAGACAGTAAAAAATACACTTAAAACAGCTTTAAACGACTACAAATGATCAGAAAAGGCTTTCACACTTTAGTGTGTAGCCTACAACTGTTAAACAATTTATTTAAACAAAAAACTTTTTAAAAGTGCAGGCAGTCAAATAAGTGCAATATGTGAAAAAAAACAAGCTTTTAAATCACAATAATAGCTGAAAAATCTGCGTTTAGGAGGAAAACAGTTAAGCACAGCATGAAAGTACAGAAAACTGATACTTAATCACTCCAAAGTCTCTCTTCTAAGCTAGAAGGCTTGTATCAGTTTAAGGCTTTCTAGTGCCACCCTGTAGGTTAGTTACAGGAAAGATGGGAAACGAGCACAGATGTGGTCTTTTAAACTAGAAAGTTGAAAGAGATGGACAAACTGTCCAAATGGTCAATAAACTACAATTTCTGGGCCAAGAACCTCTCCTGTCATGGTAGACAAGCTAACTAGTGCTTACCACTCCCACTGATAAGCTAGAAGGCTTCCCTCCAACATGGAAAGGCTTGGGGGGCTCAGAAGCTTACAAAGAGTCCTGGATACAGCAAATCTGTACCTGGTCTAGACTAGTTACAGGAAAGGTGGGGAACAAGTACAAACATAGGCTTTTAAGCCAGCAAGTTGAAAGAGATGGAAAACTGCCCAAACAACCAAATAAACTACAATTTCTGAGCCAAAACTCACTCTTCCCGTGGAGGATAGGCTACCTAGTGCTTACCATTCCCACTGGTAAGCTAGAAGGCTTCCCTCCAATACAAAAAGGCTTGGAGGGCTCAGAAGCTTACTAACAATCCTGGATGCAGCAACTCTGTAACCGGACTAGGATAGTTATAGGAAAGGCGGGAAACAGGCACAAGTGCAGCTTTCAAACCAGAAAGTTGAAAGAGATGGAAAAAACTGCTCTAACAGCCAATAGCTACAATTTCTGGGCTAGGGACCACTCCTCTTGTGGTAGATAGGCTACCTGATGCTTACCACTCCCACTGATAAGCTAGAAGGCTTCCCTCCAACACGGAAAGTCTTGGGGGACTCAAAAGCTTACAAAGAGTCCTGGATACAGTAAATCTGTACCTGGACTAGACTAGTAACAGGAAAGGCAGAAAACAAGTGCTAACACAAACGTTTAAATCAGAAGGTTGAAAGAGATGGAAAAGCTTCCCAAACGGCCAATAAACTATAATTTCCGGGCCAGAAACCACTCCTCCTATGGTAGATAGGTTACCTAGTGTTTACCACTTCCACTGATAAGCTAGAAGGCTTCTCTCCAACATAGAAGGGCTTGGGGGCTCAGAAGCTTACCAACAGCCCTGGATACAGCAAATCTGTACCTGAACTACACTAGTTATAGGAAAGGCAGGGACCACATGCAAAATGGGCTTTTAACCAGAGAGTAGAAAGAGATGGAAAACTGCCCAAACAGCCAATGAACTACAATTTCAGGGCCAAAACCAACTCTTTCCATGGTAGATAGGCTACCTAGTGCTTATCACTCCCACTGCTAAGCTAGAAGGCTTCCCTCTGACACAGAAAGGCTTGGGGGGCTCAGAAGCTTACCAACAGTCCTGGATACAGCAAGTCTGTGTCTGGACTTGACTAGTTACAGGAAAGGCATGAAACAAGCTTAGAATTTTTTTTTGGTACAGAAAAGCAGCTAAAACAGCAGTAAATACAATTCAAATTGTAGTGCAGGCCAGCACACCTGAGTGTGTAGTAACACTACGGCAAATACAGTTCAAATAAATGCAATTAAATTAACAAATGACTAAAAAACAAGTGCAGAAGGCAGTAAATTAGAAGGCTACTAACAAGCAGTAATAAGTGCAAAGTAAGAGACATCTCACTTTTGATCCTGCTACACTACCCTGGTTGACAAAAAAACAGTTGCGACATAATTTAACTTTACAAAAATAATTTAACACTACTTTCCCATAGAAAAATAAGCTGCCTGTTTTGGTACCTGAACCATGAACCCTTAACTGAGTCTTGTGGTGTTATGACAACTCATTGAGGACTGCAGTTGTGAAATAATGGCATTCATTTGGATTTCAGGCTTCTATCCTTCAGGGACTCCTTCTAATACATATCCTGGTTTCTATCAACTTTCTAAGTATGTGAGGGCAATTTTTCAGGCATGTCCCTAATATATTATTTATTCTCTCCATTATTTGTGCCTTTATCAACATGCACTGCTGTAAGGAAATATTGGCATACATTTGCTTTCAGACTTCTACCCTTCCGTAATTCATGCTAATGCATAACCTGTTCTCTAACATCTTTCTATGTTTGTGAGGGCTATATATGTGTTTTGTCACTTTTGAGGGACTTATTCCCTATTATGTGTGTATTTGCATACATTTCCTGCTTTAACAGGTTTCAGAAGTGTCGTATGGCATTTTAGCAATGCAGGGTGTGTGCCAAAGAAACTTTCACACACCCCCTGCATTGCTTTCTTCATACCGATGTTTCTTTTAGTGTTTGCGGACACTGAAATGATCATTATCTCATTTTAGTGTCCGTGGACACTGAAATACTGGCATAATATTAGAGTAAAGCTCTAATATTATGCCAGTTTGGCTTAGAAAGTGCTATATGGCACTTTCTGAATGCAGGGGGAGTGTTCAGTGTCCGTGCACTACTTGGACATGCCCCCTGCACTCGTTCATGGTTTGTGTCCATATAGGAAGTACAGCAGCATGTCTTAATGAATATTCAAGGCGCGCTGCTGTGCTAAATGGACAAGAACCACTCCGTGCAAGAATTGTCTTATTCTTGCATGGATGTTGTTGAAACCAGGGGTTATATTTTCACTAGAGTGCATTATAAAAACTGGACTAAGTAATGGCTACCTTTGAAAGAAAAATGCAAGGTTGTTTTTTTTTTACAATGTCAGTCAGATATAAGAAAAGCTGAGAAAATAAGTTATAAAATAATATGTATGGATTCAAAGAATCTGAAAAAGAACAATATGGAATATTATATAACAGAATGGAGAATTTAAGAAAAATGAAAAGATTATTAAAACATGTTATTTAAGCAAATATACTTTTTGCAAGGCAAAAAAGATGTCTCTGCTTACTTGAATAGCATAGTTTGAGAGCACTAGTATAATGAAAGAAATAAAGGATGATAGAAGAGAAGTAAGAATATATCTGGAACAAATTATGAATATTGTAATAAATTATGCAAAGAAAATGTTTCAAGATAGAAAAAAAATGCAAACCAAACAGGGAATAATTCAAAATTAACAGAAGAAGAAAATAAAGATTTGGGAAATGTGATTTCCTTATATGAATTAGATAAGGTACTTAAGCATGTTAATTTACAACCAGTTTCAGGATCAGATGGAATAGGATACCAGTTGTGTAAGAAGTTTACAGATTGGCAGCAAAATGCTACTTATAATTATGAACGAGTGGTTAAATAAAGGTTTTGTGAATCAAGATTTATGCAGTGGGATAGGTAAATTTGTATGGAAAAAGGAAGATAAAAATAAAATTGAAAATTGGAGACCTATAGTATTAAACAATACAGACTGTAAGATTTTTATTAATAATTCAGAGTGAATGGGAAGTAAAATGAATAATATTATGAAAGATAGCATTTATAGTTTAAAGGGGAAAAAGATGTCAGGAATTATTATTCATAGTAAGGGAAATCGTGGATGATATTATAAACGGGATTGATGAGACCACGATCATGATAAGAGATTTAAATAAAGTTTTTGATACAGTACAAAACACATTTTGTGGACAATTATGGAACAGTATAACATTAATAAAATTAAGAATGAATGTTTCGCATATAATAAAAATAAAGTAAGAATTGTAATGAACAGATGGTTAAGCAAAGTAATCAATATACATAATGGCATACAACAGAGGTGTCCTATGAATAGCATATTATTTGCATTAGTTATGAATGTATTAGCCAATTATGTAAATTTACACATGAGGTATGTTACTTACTGAAGGTAGAAAATTTTCAGTCGTGTTTAGTTATGCAGATGATATTTTATTAGTCATGAAAGACAATGTCAGAATGAAATAATTTATATGTAATAAACCTCAATGTTTAAACATAATGGGCATGACTTTAAATAAAGAAAAATGTAAAGGATTGTGTGATATAGTAAATATAGGAGGACTGTCTTTCTTAATGAAAGAAATCTCTGTGTTAGGAATAATATATTGTGGTACAAATAAAGAACAATGGAATAGGACACTAGATGAAGTAAAGGAGCTTTGTTCTTGGAAAACATACAAGCTACATTTAAAAAAAGAGGTATATTTGTCTAATTCAGTTATATTGGGAGATATTGCATATTTAGCTAATGTTTATATGTTGCCAATAAAGAATAAAAAAGAAATAATACAAATATTTTTTTTGAAGAGATGAGTCATATACATTGACAAGTATGATGGAGATTTTGGATTAATAAACCCAAACGTGTATATGGTTTTTTTGAATTTGTATAAAATTTTGATTTGAGTAAATGATTCAAATGAAAAGGTTGTAATAAATTTACTGAAGTCTAGATATAAGCAGAAAAAAGAGGAAAAGCATGTTTAAATGAAATAATGAGATTTTATAAAGAAAAATATTTTATAGAAAATAAAAATTGAAACTGTGGTATAAAATATCATGATACAATATTATGCTAATCTTTGGGCTGAACTAGAAAATGAAATAGTTAAAGCTATAATGGTATGAAAAGCATGGCATAGTAAACAAGTAGTATGTAAAGATTTTTTATAGGGATTAGTGATTAATAAATTACCCAGGAAGGGAAATATGCCATATAAAAAAATCACTGAAAGAGTTTGTATATATTGTGGTAAAGAAGAAACTACAGAACATGGTTTCTTACAATGGAAAAATGGTGTAAAGAAAATAACTTTGATAATATAAAGGAGGTAAATTAAATAAATATGGGCATGAGTATGTATGGATATTATAGACATAAACATAAGAAATCTGTTAGTAAAATAGAAAAAAAATGTTTAATGTGTGGTCTATTTGGAATGAAATGCTAAATTAAATCATGTTTAATGATAAATAGAGACTAGTAGCAATTTTAAGAAAAATTAGGTAGTAGTTGTGTAAAAAGGATTACCTGCCATCAGTAGGATTCAAATAAGATAATGAAAGCTTGACATAATAAAATGTAAGATATCTAAGATTGCATTTTCATAGCAAAAAGGAATAGAAATGTATATACTGTATAAATTTGTAAATATGTACATTTGTAAGTAGTATTGTACATAATGTTTTTAAAAACTACTGTTTTCAATAGGTGACATGGGGACTTTTACATTTATCTGAGATACCTCAGCAACTCAAGCTGATAGGACCTCGCTTTAACATCTCATCAGTAACTGTTATATGTGGAAGGATTTTCTCTACAGACCCCTATTGAAACTGTGCATTGTCATTCAGTCATTTTATTTATATGTGAGTGTGTGTATATACACACACAAACACATACACACACAAACATATGTATGTATAAAGCCCTCTAGCCCTCTGTTTTCAGTACATTTATTGGTGACATGTGATTATTGATTAGGGATTTTGTTGCTGCTAATATTTGCAAACTAGGACCATCTTTCTACAGGTTTCAAGGCAGCTACATTTTTAATAGTTTTGCAAGTTCTCTGACTGCCTGGCAAGATGCTGTTCTTGCATTTCACTCTACATCCACCTCAGCACATCTTCTAGCCATTTCTTGTAATAACTGTATGTTATCAATTTTTTTGACTAATTATTAAAGTGACCCTTTATCAACTGTCAGACATCACTGGGACATTTGTTTTGGTCACCTCAACCCCCCATATTTATCTCCTCATCCTCTGGATTCCTTTCCTGAAGCAATGCCAGTAATCATTTTAACTGCAGGGCTTACTGAGAAATAGTGTCTCTCTTTTTCAGCTTCCATCGGCTCTCAACTGACCCCATTGCCCTGTAACTGAAGTGTATATGAACCCAGCTATTTTTATTACTGTATTGGAAATAACTACCATCACCAGAGAATAAGTACATTCTAACAGTTAGGGTCAGGCTCTGGTACTCTCTCCCTGTATGCTATATTCGACAATTATTCAACTTGCTACTCACTCATTTTAAACAGACTAATTTTAAGCAGTATATTTTTTAACCATGACCACATTAAATTTGAGTAGTTTACTGATTGATTGTATTTTTGGTCCACCACCAGCAAGCTAGGGTCTAGGTCCATTCACAGTTCTTTTGGATAGGTTATTTTTCTTACAAATAGGATTACTCACAATATCCTACCTCCCAAGATACCTTGTCAGTTTACATCCCTATTCTAGCATCCACACCATCTCTCTAGCCCTCTGTTGATGTGCAATTATTGATTTAGGGATTTTGTTGCTGCTAATATTTGTAAACTAGGACTAGCACTGTTGATTAAATGAGATTTCATGTAAAGCATCATAAAACTGCCACAAGTTTGTAGAAGCTGGAAACTTAGAAACACTCTATTTTTGCTGTAACTGTGGCTAGATACTAATGATTTTTGCAACTGTGTATGCCTATGTCATATGGTATTATTTGCTGCAATGTACAATGCCACATAAGTATTATTGATGTTTTATGGCTCTCAAATAGTGAGCATTAAGAGACTTTTTTTCTTAAATGGAGTGCATTAAGAGGTTATATTGTTTAAATCTCTTGTTTTTGACTTATTCTGTAATATGCACTCTGGGTATTACACTGTTGTCACCTGCATCTTTGTACATTTTATTCTGTTCTCTATTCTTAATCTAAATCCTACCATCCTTCATATTCAAACTGATTCATTTCCCTAATCCTGCTACTCATTTTCCACTTCAATATTACTCTTTGTTTCTTTTTCCCTGCTTGGTCATTTTATTCTTCTCTCTCATATTAAACAAGTTTACTGATTTGGTTACAACACACAAACACAGCTAACTCTCACTCTCTCTCTTTCCCTTCCTCACAGGTTTCAAGGCAGCTACATTTTTAACAGTCCTACAAGTTCCCTGACTGCCCAACAAGACGCTGTTCTTACATTTCACTCTATATCCACCTCAGCACATCTACTGGCCATTTATTGAAATTATTCTATGCTATCAGTTTCTTTTTTACTAATTATTAAAGTGACCTTTTTTTTAACTGTCGCACATCACCGGAATGTTTCTTTTGCTCCCCCCCCCCAATATTTCTTTCCTCATCCTCTGGCTTCCTTTAATCAAGCATCATTGGTAATCATTTTAACTACAGGGGTTGCTGGGAAATAAATGGCTTCTCTCTTTTTCAGCTTCCACCCACTCTCAGCCGATCCCATTGGTCTGCAACTGCAATGTATCTGAACCCAGATATTTTTACTATTGCATAGGAACTATCTAACATCACCAGAGAATAAGAACATTCTAACAGTTAAGATTTGGCACTGGTACTCTCTCCCTGTATATTGTATTTGACAACTGTTCAACTTGCTACTCACTCATTTTAAACAGACTAATTTTAACCAATATATTTTAAGCATAACCACATTAAATTTGAGTAGTTTATTGATTGATTGCATTTGTGGCCCACCCCCTACAAGCCAGGATCTAAGTCCAACCTGTTCCGTTCACCCTCTCTATACTCTGGCTCACTCTGCTCCCCTACCCTACCCCCAATTCCAACCCAGCCCCATTACATCTAGACTTATACATCACAACCATTCCACACCTGTACTTGAACAAATGAAATCACCATACATCATCTTACCCTCTGATGCCTACCATCCTACCTATGTTTTCCTAAACCACTCTGCTCCAACCAATGCACCTTTTTACAATTACCCAGTTCCTCCTTCCTTAAAGAAAGCTGCTCACCTTCAGTTCAAATAATCTAAAACCATATTTTTCAAGTAAAACCTTGCAGTCCTACAATGCCCTCTACTACATAGTCCATCTTACTCCTTGCAGCTTTATTTCTTATCTAAGACGTTTGCTATACAGTCAAACAATACACTTAGAAGGGTAACACAGCAATTGATAGGTAACTTGGTTCCAGTATTCCAATAGAACTACTTCCATCATATTTACTTCCTTATATACATCTCTACTCCTTACACTTGAGTGAATAAATTGATTACTGACTTACTATACTGTCATAGCCTCTAACAAAACAACTCCCTAACTTTCCTACAAGATAAACATGTAACAAATATACACTGTCATTATAAAAATAATAGATGGTACTGACATAGTTCTATCCCAAACAATAGAAAAGCACTACTGTAAAAATCCTGCTCATTATTACAACTAGGTTATTGACTAAGTCTAACAATCAGTTCTCAGTGTTATTAGCTAAAACAGTGCAGATACTTCTACTACTCCCACTAACCTCAGTACCCAATAACAGTTGGATAATAAATCCGCATTATATTATTCCATAATCTCATATCAATATCAGTTTAAGTAACCTATCTTCATCTCCTGCCTAGACTATATCAAATATGCTTCAACTATACATTGCTGCTCTAGCAATACTAGCATCAATTGCACGCAATACCTCATATCATGTCAAACTAATTCAATCAACATCCTACCATGCTACCACTTGCTCTTATTCTCAAAGCACTATTTCATTCTGTTTCTTCATCTCTGCATCCATCTTTTACACATCAACCACTCATTACATGCCCTTCTTATCCTTACCTCACCACCACTCCACAACCTTCCCTAAAATATTATATGTACATGGTAAAAATAATAAAAAACATAATCTATATAGCATCTAAACTTTCTCTCAGTGGAGAGGACCACCAACTTCTTATATCAAATAAACCACCCCAATCACTCTTACACCTTAAAAAAAAATCCATGATCTACACACCAGTCTTTCACTATAATTCACCGCATATTGTGCTACTAACTGAAACATGGCTAAAACCAGAGATTACTAATAATGAAATCTTGGCACCAGGTTATAATACCCCACACAATGACAGAAAACAACAAAAAGGGAGGCAGTGTAGCAATATTTAAAAATCACCTTAGTGTTGAGACTTTGGAGCTAACCACTCCTACTATTGACAGCCCTTTTAAGTAATTATTACCAGACTAAAAATTCACCCGAGAAAACTTATTAGCATAATCGGATGCTACATCCCACCTGGAAACAACATATCCACTCTAGAGAACTTACTGTACTGGGCCTCCAATGCACTCCCACATGAAATTATCATCATGGGGGATTTTAATATAGATTGGCTTACTTGTAATTCTCGTAATCCCACAAATTATATCAACCTCCATGGATTTACTCAAATCATTTGATCTCCCACAAGAATTGACAAGTCATCCAAGAGACAGTCGATCCTTGACTGGATATTAATAAATAGACCAGCCCAATCCTTTCATTCTGGCTACCTACCAGACGGCCTGAATGACCACCTACCAACATTTATACTAAGGCTTCATACTTGTCAGGCTAAACTTACTGGTTACCAGCAAATAAGAAACAAAATAAGCTTTAACCCCATTAACTTCATCATGACTCTAAAAAGTTGCAACTGGGAACCAATTAAGTTACTCAACCTTGAAGCAGTTAAATACATCAGTTTTACCTTTTTAGATATCTTAAACTCATATTCTCCTCCCAGAACTATCAGAATTAAATCCAATTTTGCTCCTTGGCTTAGTAAAGAAACAAGATCACTGCTAAAACTAGAGATAAAGCCTGGGGCTAATGGCATAAAGCTAGACTCCAAGTCTCTAAGCTAACATATATAGAGCTAAGAAATAAAGGAAAGAAACTAGTCATATTAGACAATATTAACTACTACCACAATATACAAATGAAGCACCAAAACAATCCTCAAAAGTTCTGGACAGCCATTAAAAGCATTCATTACAGGTTAATCTGTTATACCCTTCTCAACCACTACAAATTCCTCAGATAACATAGCTACCCAATTCAATAAATACTTCATGGAATCCATTCTAGCTGTATATAGCCCTCAGCACTCCCCCTTCTCCAAGGAATCACCTATGTCACATAATAACAACAACAGCTTTACCTTACGATCTGTCTCTATAGATATAATTAAAAAGCTACATAAAAAGCTAAAGCCCATTCTCAGAATTGCTGCTGATGCAATTGGCTACCCAGTAGCCATTCTTTTTAACAGATCTATATCTGAAAATCTAGTCCCTGATATCTGGAAAATTCCCCATATTATTCCACCACACAAAGGAGGCAAATTGACAGAACTAACCAGTTATCACCCTATTGCTATTCTTTCCCCTCTATCCAAAATCTTAGAGAGATGTATATATACACAAATCATGGAATACCTAAATACTCATAAACTTCTTTCAAGTGCACAGCACCGCTTCTGGCCTTTTCATATCACCACTATTCCTCTACTGTCTTTCACAAATACAGTAACCAACCACAAACAATGGGAAATTTCCATCTGCAATCTTTCTTCACCTTTCTAAGGCATTCAACATGGTCACAGACAGTAAACATATTAATGTTCTTTATGATCTTAATCTCAGTGAGTCCTCAGTTACATGTTTCCTCAGTTACTTATGTTGACAGCAAGCAGTTTGATGGCAGCAGCACCTCTCCCCTCTACATCCAGCTACTCTAGGAGTTCCCCAAGGTTTCATCATAGGACCCCTACTGTTTATTTTTACTAACAACCTACATACTTCTATACTACATACCTCAGTCATCCAATATGCAGATAATTTCACCCTAATATGTGCTAATTCTTCCTTCAAGAACTCCATTCACTAACACAGGCTTCCTTTCTCTCTGTCAAAACATGGCTTACTAATAACAACTTATTCAGAATCTGAATAAAACTAAACTTATGCTCTTCCTGCCTACAAGATGCACATCACCTTCTCTACCAATTAATATCTTGTCCAAGAATGATAAAATTATTTCTCCTGTCACTCGCACCAAACTACTTGGGGTAGAGATTGATTGTACTATGAAATTTGATGTCCAAATCTCCCATACCATAAAGAAGGTTCATAAAGAAACTAAGTGTTGTGTACAGAAATAAGCAATTTCTTATAAAAAACACTAAGGCCAGAAAAGCAGGTACACACCTCATCTCAACCCTTTGCTGTGTTCTCCACTTCACCCTAATCTTAGAAAGCAGACATAGCAAAACATGACTCCTATTACAACAAAATTGACAGGTTTGTGACAGATTCTCCCTATAGGTCACACCACTGTTTAACATAAGGCAGCTTAACTGATTAGAATTACCTCATCTCCTCCTCTACAATCAACTTACACTAGCCCATAAAATTATGTAAGAAAACCCCAGCACTACAAAATCTACTAAATCCCTACACCAGTAAGAAGGTTCTATGCTCCACAATAAATTCTTCCTAGATGTAACTAAAACCAGTAATGTAGCTGGTGTATCCATCTTGTCAAATTTTATAGCTAAAAAATGGAATACTCTCCCCACCAACATATCATCTACATGCTCCTTAATAAAATTCAAAATATTTGAGTATAGACAAAATAAAGTACTGGAAACCACTGCAAGGAACAGTCTTTTATTTTGCAAGTTAAAACTTTCACCAACAGGATTCCTCAGGCAATCAAACATAAAAATATTAAGTTAACTTATATAACAAGATTAAAAGAAATCATATGACCTTAATTAGCTAAACTTGTTCATGTAGATAATTTAGCACTGGTTTGAAAGTCAAAGCACCATTTAAACCGGGTGGTATGTGTTTTTTCATAAAAAGTATCTAACTCATCTCCTCATTCTCTGTTAAAACTTTAACATCACCTCCATGTAACGGTAGATAAATAACTTTTAAAATCATAAACTTAAAACCATGACTACTACCTTTATCTAAAATATGCTGATATAGGGCATTAGTGATTACCTTACATCTTATATCAGAAAGATGGTAACCTATTCATTCTTTTAATTTCCTGTTAGTCATACCTATATAATAACTAACACATGCTTCACACTTACCCATATAAACAACATTCTGTGTGTTAAAGTTCCTGTAAGCATGTATAATGCAATCTAGACCTGTACGGGATGTTTAAAAGACTTATTTGTATATATGTACTTACAATAAGTACAATCATTAAATGTCTATGTATCCTGCTTGCTATTTATAACATCAAAACAACATATTGGTTGTTCATTATAACATAAAGTCTGTTTTAATGTGGTACAGCAGTTATATCCAAACATTTGTTTATCTAATATTTGATGTTGTAATTCAGGAATGTTTTGCAAAATAGACCAATGTTTGTTAATCTGCTTCACAAAAGGAGTGTTTTTATTAAATGTCAATATACATTTAACCCCCTGTTTACAGCAACCTATCCTACGTGCTGCCATATCAAAATGATAAAAGGCTGGTTGGGCATTACTGACATGTTGTTGACTAACATATTCATGGGCTGTCAAGGCTTCCTTTTCTGAGTAACTACGCTTGACAAAATCCTTAGCCATACTATCCAATTGTTTATCCATATTATAGTCTAAGGTATTTAATTTAGTTTTCCTACACATTTGATTCTTTACTATATTCCTAAAAATAAACAATGGATGCATACTTGTTAGATGCAAATCGCTATTACTTTTCAGATTTCCTATAAAGTTCAGTCTCATTTTCCCAAGTAAATTCTTAAATAACATTACATCCAAGAAAGTAATCAGATTGGGTGAAATCCCATATTTAAATCTCAAAAAAAGTAGTTGTGTCAAATATATATGCAAAAAAATAAATTAAAAAAAAGATTGATCACCATTCCAAACAACAAACAAATCATCTACAAATCTCCTGTAGAAACCTATATGACCTTGATATTGATTCTGTGCAAATAGAATATATTCCTTCTCCCATATGTGCAAAACTATATTTGCATATGTGTTAGCAATGGGTGTGCCCATTGCTACACCTTTTATATGATGAAAAACCTTTGTCTGGAAAATAAATATATTGCTTTCAAGTACCAATCATAATAATTCGCAGATATGTTCAATCTTGTTAGCTGTGCAATCTGAATATCTATGCAGAAAGTCACATGTACTGTTAATCTCCAAATCATGTGGAATAACAGTAAATAGGGAGTCTACGTCAAGAGTTATGAAGTAAGATTCACTTTCAAGATTGCCTGCCGTCCATTCATAAATTTGCTGTAAGAATGAGTGATGTCCTTCACAATGTTGACAGTCTTGTCAGGCCAAATTCTTAACTGTTTTTCTAAATATTTAGAGATGGGCTCTGTGACCCAACCTCTTGAAGGCACAATAGGTCTCATGGGTGGTTTCTCAAGGCACTTATGTATTTTTGGTATACCATAAATCATTGGGAGCTTAAAGGTCTTAGTTGTAAGGTAGTCAAATAATTCA
>NC_056729.1:3573298-3668298 GCF_019279795.1 Protopterus annectens
ATATATATATATATATATATATATATATATATATATATATATATAGGGTATATATTAGAACACAGAACTTTCAAAATTTTGAGTGTTCTAATATCGAACCCTATGAATCAAAAATTAAAAAAATCGAACATACAGAACAGCAAATTTTTTCCTAGGGAAAAATTTGCTGTTCCAAAACACATACACACAACACAAGCACACCAAACAAACAGCAATCCACACACATACACCTAAACTCTTACACCTAACTCTACACTAAACTATACATACACCACTAACTATCCACTTACCTTAACCCAAACCCTAACCCTAAGGTCCGTCACTATCGCACAGTCACCTCACCTGCGCCCTAACCCTAACTCACCTACCTCACCCTAACCCTCACGTCCACACAATCACACACTTACCTGACCCGCGCCCTAACCCTAACTCACCTAACCCACCCTAACCCTCATGCCCACACAATTGCACACTAAACTGAACCCGACCCATAACTTTCCACCACGGCGCTGAAAATACTGAAGCAACAGAAATGGAAAACTGAATTATTTCCCTGGGAAAAAAATTTGGTTTTCTGTTTCTTAGATATTTTCAGCATTCGCTGACAATGGGTCAGTATTAGAACACTCAAAATTTTGAATGTTTGGTGTTCTAATATAGACCCATATATATATATACATATATATATATATATATATATATATATATATATATATATATGTATCGAGAGAGAGAGAGAGAGAGGGGTGATTCAGAGACATCTGGAGAGACTGAGTTACAAGACAACATATCACAGTGCTCTTGGCATGTGCATGACTGCATAATTTTAAATACAGACTTCATGCAAATGAAACTCACAAAACATGCAAATAAATCAAACATGCAGCACAACTCTGAGACATAAAAAACAGTACTAGAGAGAGGGCACATATGTATTCTGAATGCTAGAATTTCTTACTATACAGGAGCTTGATTCATGTTAACAGGAGTAGCAGCAGGTTTAGCTGAACAGCAGGTGTAAGTGGTGACTCTCACAATTAGTGCACGCAATGTCAATGCCATCACTTCCATGTGACAGACAAGTCTAGCAATAGCTAACACACATCTATCTCCATGATCGGCACACTGTCAAACACTATCATGTTGCTAGAGGCAGCATATGGAAGTTAGTAAACATGTGTCATCTACATCTGCATTTGTTTGCCTGTCTCTGTCACATGAATGTATTCTTGCTAAGAGGACCTTGCAGGTTCACACAGTGGAAACATATCAGAACATTCACAGGAATCAGCATTTTTGATCCTATGTAAGTTTATTGACAAGCTGCTTCCACTGTGTTTCCTGTACATCAACTCCATCAACTAACATGTGGTATGCAGTGAACAGGGTTATCAGATACAATGCGTCTCTGTGCCACTCTTGCAGTTTCTTGGGATCACTTGTCACAGGATCTTTTGGATAGTAGGTGCACTCATTGACAGGTACATAAGCAAGGATTTACATTTCTTATTTAAGTAGTCAGCAGGCTACTTATAATGGGGCCCACTGTTGTGCACTGTAAGTATCTCTGGATATGATGTGGAACCATGGATGCTGACCTCCCTATGATGCTACCAGACCAGGGCCATGATACTGTACAAAATAACACATTTAAGAAGTCTCAGTCTCTCAACAGGTAAAAACTCATCTTTGGTGTTAGAATAGTAAACGTTTGTGGGTTCCTTTCCTCCTCCAGGTAGCTGTATTAATTTTAGGTGGCAGGATTTGACATAATGGTTAAGGTCTTTACCTCATAGACACAAGGTACAGGGTGTGACTTCAGATAATTGGTTAGGCTTAAAATATTCCTTCAAGGCAGCTAGCCAAGTGTTTGTCTATTTACAGACATGGAAAATTATTGAATGTGTGATGGAAACCATAAAGGAGCACATCTATTGACTGTGTACGTCTAAAGTTAAACTGCTGTGCACACTTTAGACCTGCATTCAGTCATTCTGTATGCCATTTTACACAAAATACACAAGCAGATATAACTTGGAAGCATTGCATTATTGCATGAGATATGAGTTAAAATAGCAGATGAGGTGTCAGATGCACAGTTTTCAAAGTAATCAGCTGGGGCAGTATCCCATTCAAGACAGGGGCAAGAACAGTACATTGCTATAGTAGCAAAGCAGTGACATCTAATCATAGGATCATAGGAGGTTACCAGGCTAATGGCTCCGGGGCCCTTCCAAGCCTAGCCAAGAGATGATCCCCAAAAAGGAACCTTAGTCAGCTCCTGTTGCCCCTATCAATGAGGGACACAGGTGGAACCCCTGGGACAAATTTGTGGTTTCCCATCCATTTATCAAGGTTGCTCTTGAAGAGGGTCAGCGGGGTGCTCTGTTTGATGTGTATGGGAGGGCTATTCCAGAGACGGGGCAGCCTCTGGGAGAAAAAACTGTCTCTCCAGCAGGTTTTGTTGATGTTGCATACTAGAGTCAGGCTTTTTGAGTGGGTAGTGAGTGAGGAGTTAGACATGCATATGGAGCACCTCTAGTAGGGCTGGGTTGGAGATTGCCTTGTAGGTGAGATACAGCTCACCCCTGAGCAATCTGTATGTATCGAGTAGAGTGATAGTGATTTGAGTGTGTCTGCATAGGACAGGTGTTGGATGCCATTGATTCTTTTTGTGAGGTATTTCAGTGACCTTTCCAGTTGGTGCAGATGTTTGGTGAGGTACATCCCAAATGGTGCGTTATACTCAATTATTGATCTAATGAGGGAGGTGTATAGAGAGGTAATAACCTCCTTTTTTCTGGTTGAAATCCCTTTACTTATGAGATGAACCAAGTAAAAAGGCTATTCTGACTGCTGCTGCTACATGATGGACAAATGTGAGGTTGTTATCAACCTGAGTGCCCAGGTCTCTCACCACTGGTTGTGTGCTTAGTGGGTTGCTGTTGATGTGGTAATCAACAGAAGTTGTGTTTTTGCTGAATTGTATGATACATTTTTTGCATTTAGATTGAGGCCATGACTTTGGCACCAGTCATTAGTTGCTGTGAGACCCTCTTGCAGTATATTAACATCATTTGGGGAGTCAATGACAGCACCCAACTTAGTCATCCACAAACTTGATCAGCCACAGGCATTTTGTCTTTGCCTGGACCTCTGAGAAATGGATGCCAAACAGAAGGGGTCCTAGGACAGATCCCTGGGGAACTCCACTAGTGACATGTCTGCTATCAGAGGTGGAGGTGCCTATTTTGACTTTGACGGTTCTTTCGGTGAGCCAGTTGGCCACCCACCTAATGAGATAGGGATTTATACCAAGTTGCATTAGCTTTTTGATGATGCCCAAGTGGGGAGTTTTGTCAAAGGCCTTGGCCACGTCAAGGTAAGCTGTATGCACTGGCTTTCCCTCTTCCAGGGTCTTGGTGACAGTTTCAAAGAAGTCAACCAGGTTCAACAAGCAAAAGCTGCCCTTGACGAATCCGAACTGGGTAGGGTCAAGTGCTTGGAGATTGCCTATGTCCTTGTTTATGAGATCCATAGTAAGACTCATTACAGATCAGACTTGTCAAGCTAATGGGGTGATAGTTTCCAGGAGCAGTAGTGGCACCACCTTTGTGCAAGGAGCTGACAATGACAGTTTACTCTGTTGGAATGAAGCTAGTACTTAGGCTGTGGTTGAATAGGGTGCTCAATGGTGAAGCAAGTTCTTGCTGGAGATGGTGTAGAATACATCCTGGAATATTATCAGATCCCAAGGAAGCTGTGTTCTTTGCCTTGGATAGGGCCTGTAACACTTGATCTATGGAGATGTGAGGTGCAGTACAAGTATCTGGGATGTCAAAAGGGCCTTGGGGGGGACAGGGGGTGAAGTTTGCACTGAACCTATCTGCTAGCAGGTTGGCTAAGTCAAGAGGAACAGTGTAAGTGATACTGTTAAGTACTTATTAGGAACAAACCTGGGCTTTGTCACAGAGGTTCCTGACATAACTGAAGAAGACTTCATGGTTTCCCTTTGTTATGGAGGCTAGTTTCGATTCATAATTGGCCTTGAAGTTTTTCACTAGTGATCTAATTTGGTTGTTGAGGCTAAGGAGGGAGGTTTTCCAGTTTGGAATTTGTTCCCTTTTACCCTTGGACAACAGTTTCTTCTTTTTGCTGTAAAGCCTGTTGATACAGGATGTCTACCAAACAGGTTTATGTTTCCTTGAGGAGCAGGTTTTAGTTCTATTAGGTATGGCTGAGTCCATACAGTTGTACAGGTGCTTGTGTACTACATTGGTGTACTGTTCAGCATAGTTGTCTGCATCATCTGAGGGGGGCAGTGATGTGAAGCTACAGATACCCTGCCTTAGGAGGTTGTAGTCAGCTTTTGAGAAGTTTTTTAGCTTGGTTATGGTTGGGGGATTGGGTGGGAGAGAAGCTTCGAATGAGACAGTCCAATGATCTGATTTCACCAGGGCAGAATAAACTATGGGAGTGTTGCAGTGGCCACCCATATTGGTAAGAACCAAGTCCAGAATGTTATCTCCCTTTGTAGGGGATGAGACAACCTGGTCTAGTGCATTAGAATTGATGAAGTCAAGGAATCATTGAGAGAGTGCATTAGTGCAAGAATATGAAGTCACCAAGGATCAGGGTGTTAGGGGGATATATTCATGGGGTCAAGTAGATTCTGCTAAGAGGAGTGGATGTCCTGAGTCATGGAGGAGGGTCTATAGCTAGCTTTGGATGGGTGTCTTGCCAACGGTCAGTTGTACCTGAAGTAATTCCAGTGCATCATGATGGGAAACCAGTCTGCAGGTGGGCCTGTCCTTAATGAAGATAGAGACACCACCATTCTAAATCTTCCTGACCTCATTTTGTGGTCTGAATGTATTGAGTGAGGTATAGCCTAGTAAGGCAGAGGTGCTCTCCACAGCCCTGAACCAAGCTTCCATGCCCACACAGACATTAGCATCTTCCAGTGCAAGGAGGGCCTCTAGTGAGTCCATTTTCAGGCTAAGGCTCCTATCATTAAGCAGCTCTGCAACCATGGACCATAAAAAAGACTTTATAGAAAAAAACTGATACCTGCATTATCATTCCCAGGCTATGTACAATAGTGCATTGATTGACCATAATGTAGAACACAGAGTATAGCTGATACATGCATTACCACGCAGTCTATGCATTACGGTGCATTGACTGACAGTACTGTGCATTACACATTAAATATAACAGGTGACAGCAATGATAGCATATGAGAAACATCACAGGAGGTGGATGTGGTAGTTACTCAGGCTGGTAGTACTTTGGGGGAGTTAGGGGTTAGATCCCCTATTAGCAAGGTGGAACTGCCCAATCATAAACATTAGACATGTACAATATGTGAACCTTGCAACTTCAAGGTTTGATGTGGTCTTTCTTATGGATAGTGTAGCAATTTGGGATCTACATTTCAGCAACCCTTTTGTGGCAGTGTCTGTGCTGAGAGTCAGTAGATAGGTGTAGCCACTATCAAGATTATGGATGGCATCTAAGTATGACACTCAGTGAGTTAACAGGGGAAATGGATGGTGTCAAGCTGCTGGAACCAGAGTGGAAAACCTAGATAGGCATTTCTAGTTGTTGCACCTAATGAGCATCATTGGTCCTGACAATAAAATTTCCCATTCCCAGATGTGGTGGCTGCTTTGCCCAGGAAAGAGTAATGCAATCTTTTGAACAGTGTGACATGTGTGTACACCTATCCTGTGACTGTCCACCTCATACTTGAACTCTTCTACAGTCATGGATGATATGACCTGCACTGGCACAATGGAGAACAGTTGTCATTTGCTGCATGGATGCAGCAATGGATGCCATCCTGGCTAATTATTACCCGACAATGCATGCTTGCTCCAAATCCATATAATATTAGGTCTTGCTACATGTGCTGCAAGCTATCCTGCTGTTTTTTAGATGTTGCATGTACTCCTGGAGACCAGGGAGCACATTCATCATCTCTACCATATTATGTGTGCAGCTTGGTGTGTGTGCCTGGAACAGTGACATGCTCAGTGTAGATCCCATGTCAGAAAAACACCTGAAGTCAGATCTGCACTGGTAATTAACATATCTTTCCTCTGAGATAGGAGCACACACAGCACATGAAGAACAGCAGATACATGTAATCAGAACTGGTATTTCCTGTGTAGTATGAGTTGGGCTCACACTGATAGGATAAACTGCCTAATTAGAAGTTATGTCAGAAATTCGCCATGCCTCCCCAGGACCACTTCATAAATGGAAAATGTGTGCATGCCTTCCGACATGAACATTGCTGACAGTGTCTGTAAGTAATCTGGCCGTGTCATGTGCAGGGTGTCATCATCAAGTATGTGCTGTATTGTTGTACTGTGCCCTTCCTATCCCTCCAGTGGAATCTGTGAAAACATAAAAATAAAATTCCTGTGGCAATGCTGGAATATATGCTTCACCCCCTCACCCACCAATAACCAATGGTACACTTTCTGGAACATGTCAGTTCTGCCTTGTTAAGTCACACCATAAATCATTGATCTTTTCCTTTAAAATGGGGGTACTCCTTCCATAAATACCCCTTTGTTTAGTAACTTCTCAAAAGCACATCTTTATTTGCCTGATGACCTAAATAAACTTTGCTGTAATCCTCCACCATTAGCTAACACACCTAAAACTGCTGCCTATGCCTCTGACTGGTACTCCCATTTGAACACTTGTACTAAAAAGACAGTCCTTATTCACACTAAATATAATGGGAAATTTAAAAACAAATCCATGTGGTGGAATACCAGTATAAATACATTGCATAACAAGATAACTAAATGGATTAATTCTTGTAAGAGCTCTTATTCATCCTGCCTTAACAGCACACTTACGGAAACTAGTAAAAAGATTAAGGGAGCCATTAGAAAACTTGAAACTTGAAATGAACTTGAAAGAGTGACTAAAACTAAAAATGATTTTTAAAACTTTGTTAAACTGTGTCAAGAAGTTAAGAACTAACACTGAGACATGTCCAAATCGACTCTGCAGTAACACTACATACATTGACCAAAAATAAATTGTTAATATCACAGATATCAAAATTATTTCAAATTTAATTCCACCCACATTATATCTATTCCACAGATTCACCAACACTAGACTCCCTCTTTAAATACCTCAGCTGCTTGATTGTCAGTGACATATTTGGTCTATGTGAACCCCTACTTAACATCTTTAATCTAAGTTCCTTCACTGGGTACATTCTTTTTTTTAAAACAATTGTATTGGTTTTAAAGAGATAAGTATAAACAGTTACATATTCTTTTAACATAAAAATATTTACAATTCAAAAGATGTTCACATAGGCATTCACATAACAATGTTTAACAAATAAAATGAAATTACTAAAACTATTTACAAAGACATCCTTTGAATATCATTATGTTGACTAGTATTTGATTTTTCCATATATATATATATATATATATATATATATATATATATATATATATATATATATATATATATAAAACAGATAGAGAGGTTGAAATTTAATTTATATGTTATTGTTGTCAATCTCTTTTCAACAAATTCTGTAAATTAACCCATAAATTATAGTTATAAGTTTTTCTAGATGTTCTAGAGTCATAGTTGCAATCTGTAATTGAAAAACTTCCATTAGAATTTTCTTAAAATCATTATAGGAAGGAGATGATTCAGATATCCAGTTACTTGTTAGAGCTTTCATGGCTACTGCCAGTATTGTCCAAAGTAAGGAATGTTTAACTTTTTTTACACAACCAGGTATGGGTGTATTGAAGAGTATTAATGATTTGGTCAAAATAAAATTATCTGTGAATATTGCTTGCAGGAATTCATTAATGTTTTTCCAAAATACACTTAAAGCAGGGCAGTCATAAAACATATGGGTCCAAGCAATCTTTATATTAGACTTACATCTGTTACATATATTTTGTTTACCATTAATTTTGTTCATTAGTTGAGGAGTGTAGAAGGATCTATATAAAAATCTCCAGGAATATATTTTCCATTTAAGTGAAAGTGTTGTTTTCCCTGCAGATTCTAATATATTTGCTTTATCTAGATCCCTTGAAAGTGTGTTATTTGTTATATAAAAATAGTTCCAGAAATTAGCTGGACAACAATATATTTCTTCTCTAATAAGTCTGTATATAAATGCCATTTTGTCTGAATAAGTTTGTTTATGCTGAATAACTGAACTAAGAAAAACTAGTAGTATACTAGTGACCTGTTTATTAGCAGGAGTAATCAGGTCTATCTTATTTTGCAAAAATAATCTGAGGGATTGCATGTTAAGCCAAAGGGGTTTGTTCAACTGATATTCACTTATTATCTGATCTACATTCTTAACCCTTTCATCCATGATTAGTTGGAACCAACACAAAAGACCTTTTTGTTTAAGCAAGGTACTTTTATCTATATCTGAGGATTGTAAGGATTCTTGAGTAAAGGCTATCAGGAAAATTATAAAGAAAAGTTCCTTGTATCTTGTGTGTTTAAATATAAAATTTCTAAAGTTTATTAATATATTATGCAAGTAGCTAAATGAATATTTTGGTATGCTGTGTAACATGAAGTAATCTTTAAGTATCCATAGTACTGGATTGTTTATTACTTCTAATTGGTAAGGTTGTGGTTTCGATATTAATAGCATAGCTGAGGATTCAGAAAATATTTTTCATTTGGCCTGATATGATGTATCTAAAAGTTGTGCTATGGATCTAATAATAGCTGCATTAGAATAAAGGTTCAAATCAGGAAAAGCTATGCCTCCTTTGTTCCAGCTATAAAGGTGGTATTTGAATGCTATTCTAGGTTTCCTGGGAAACCAAAAAACTTTAATAGCAGGGAATTGATCTTGTTAATGAAAACTTTATTGAGAAGTATTAAAATAGATTGTATAATATAGAGAGTTTTAGGAAGGATTATCATTTTAATGATAGTTAACCTTTCCTCAGTTGTAAATATAATTGTATTCCATTTCGTTAATAAGGTTTGAATGTTTACATAACATGTATTATAATTTAGTTTTGTGATTAATTTAATATCTTTAGCAAGAATGATACCTAAATATGTAATTTGATCTGTGATGTATTTGTTTGTATCTATGTTAATGTTTGTCTTATTATGTTTTGAATATATAGGTAAGATCTTAGTTTTATTATCATTGAATTTCATTCCAGATATATTTTGAAATGTGTTAACAGCTTCAAATAAGGCTGTTATGGAGGAATTATCTCCTTTAGTAGTGATGAGCACATCATCAGCAAATAACTGAATTTTAGAAGTTATTTCATCACTTACTTCTAAACCATCTATGTTTTTATTTCCTTGTATATCATTAGCCCATGGTTCCGTTATAAGAGTAAACAATAAGGGAGCTAGGGGGCAGCCTTGCTTTGTTCCCTCAGTGATGGGTATTTGAGTCGATGTGTATGATCCAATTTTGATATAAGCCAGAGTGCCTTTATAAAGGTATAATAGTAGATTAATAAAATTATCTGAAAAGTTTAAACATTGTAATAATGTGAATAGACAGTCCCAATGTTTTGAGTCAAATGCTGAATTAATGTCAAGACTAACCAGAGAGATTTTTTTTTTCTTTCTGTGTGAATAATCAGTTAAAATAAGAGAACGTTTGATGTTATCATATGTACTTCTATTAGTTACAAAGCCTGTTTGGTCATCATTAATTAACTGGGGTAAAACATTTTTTAATATGTCAGCATATATATTCATAAACATTTTGTAGCCGATATTTAAAAGAGTTATGGGCCTATATGAGGTACATATTTTAGGGTCTTTACTAGATTTTAGAATAAGCAAAATAAAGGTATATTGCCAAGATGGAGGAAAAATAATGTCATTCTGGGCTATAAGAAATAGGTTATGTAGTAAAAAAATAGCTGTGTTAGGCATAATTTTATACAATTCAGGAATGATGCCATCAATGCCTGGTGCTTTGTTCTGTTTAAGTTTATTAATTTAAGTTTGTATGTTCACTTAGGAGATTTGTTTGTTTATGATTTCTGACTGTTGTTTGTTGAGTTTGGCATATAAGTTCTTTTTAATGTATTGTTTTATTTTATCTATTGGTTGAATGAGCCGAGAAGTTTGATTAATTGTGTGAAAATTATGTGTAAATTCATCTGTTATGTCATGTATGTTATAAACTTTTTTCTTTTTTCTTGACAAATATATTTCTTTAATATGATTATGTTTGTTGATTCTTTTTGTTTTATTTGCAAGGTTGGTTAAATGTTTCGGGTTTACTGAATACGCTAGGAATTTTAATTTCTCTAAGGAAATCATAGTCTTATGATGTAAGATTGCACTATATTCCTCCTTAGTTTTATTTATTTCATCTCTGATATTTTTAGGAGTGAACTTGTCATTAAGTTTGAGGTATAATCTATCTAATTTGTCTTGCATTATTTTTTAATCTTCGGCCCAGGACTTCCTTTTGTTATAGTACCATTTATTTATTTGTCTATATAAATAAGCTTTTAATGCATCCCATATATAAATGTCATGAGAGTTAGATGTTAGATTGTTTTTTTATAACATTTTTTTGTTTCTTCTTCAAAAAATATTTGAAATTCTTTTAATTAAGTTATATATGCAGGTATTCTTCTTATATGAGTCATTGAGGTATCATTTAAATTAAGCTCAAATATAATTGTATTATGATCTGAGATAGGGCAAGACACAACCTTGGTGTTTTTTAAATCATTTATTATTTGCGTGGATATAACTATCCTATGTATTCTAGAGTATGATTTGAATCTATTAGAACAGAATGTAAATTGAGGTGAGCTCAAGTCTGTATAGTCATGTATATCTTTTAGATGATTTGTATCCATAAATTGTACTAGTTGTTTAGCTTGTGAGGTTATCTTCCTTTTCCCTGAAGTGCTAGAGTCCTTTTCATTTAAAACACAATTAAAGTCCCCTGCCATAATAATACTACCCTTAGAATGAGATACAATTTGGTTCAACTGTTGTTTAATGGTACTGGTTCCAATGCCCAGTAACCAATAGTTATTTACTAAAGTGAAAAGTTTTGTATTTATTTTACTTGTCACCAGGCAAAGCATCCTTTTATTGTCTTGATAAGATTTAATAATTCTAAGTAAAGGGAGAATTCTGTTCCAGAGAATTGTTACTCCTCTTTTCTTTTTAGAATGTTCAGAACTGGCAATAACTATATATTTATTAGTATTTAAAAAGTTAATATTTTCTTTTAAAAGATGTGTTTCTTGTAAAACTATTATGTCTGGTTTGTGTATAGTTAAGTATTTAAATAAACTTCCTGTTTTAATAGGGTTATTGAGACCATTTATATTGATTGATAAACCTTTTAGTGTGGTCATAATAACTTTATAAATGAGTAAGGGATGCTTGTGATTTGTATGTTATCTTGAATATATTTTATATAATCCTCTCCAAAATGTGTTATGTAAATTATAGTCTTTGTCTGTTAGTATGAGATACACAGTATGTGTTATACCATTCTTGCAACTTACAATTATATATATTTGAATTATGATGGATGTCAGAAAAAACGTATTAAGAAAATTAAATGTAGTGTATATGTTATGAAAAAATGGGGTAGCTACCTGCCTGGAGTTGTAAACTCTTTGTCCCAGTAACATCTGTCACTCAGATCAAACCCCTACACAGAAGCAGCAAAACACAGCCTCCACTATACATAGATGTGAGATAGATAAAATAGTAACTCTATATATATTTACATTTTCATTAAACAAGTGAAGCAGATCTGTAATCAGTGTGACTCATCCGGTAACACAAGTAAAGCAAAGTATAATCAGTGTAACTCGTCAGGTATTGCTTAAACCAATCTGTCATTTGAATTTGACCTTTAGACAGCAGCAACAAGACATAACCTTCATTGTATATAAAAATTAAACAGACGAAATAGTAACTCTATATATGATTATATATTCCTTAAAACTGGTAAAACAGAGTTATATTCAATGTACCTCCTCTGGTATTGCTAATACCATAAGTATATTTCATGTAAATTATATAACTAAGTATGTCTTGGAGCATTTTTTTACAAATGTTATATTATTCTATCAATAAAGTAATTCTCTATATTTGTTGAGAGATGGAAAAAAACAAGGCATTGTAACTTCTGCTGAATCATATGATATAATAGTTTATTAGTGAATACTCTTTGTTGTCATCAACAGAACACATGACCCTTCTGTGGAATTTAAACCAAGTTAGCATATAAATTCATTGTTATGACATATTATTCTAGCATTCAAAAGAAAGGAGTCTGAAATCTAGGAAAAGCAGCATTCTGATAGTGAAAAATGTCAATTAAAGTAACTACTAGCCATTTTAACACAAATGCTATATGTTGGTATAGTAACCAAAACATATCAATATGAATATCTTTAAAGTGAAAGGTCAAATAACAGTATAAGCACCTATGTTAGAATATGTTATCATGTCTTAAGTAAACTTATTTTAACTCATGCTATTTCCCAACCAACTGTCAGCCTCTGAATAAACAATTAGTTATAATTTATAATAAGACTGATTTATCATATTAAGCAAGGCACAGCTTTATAAATAACTTAGCAAACATTAGTTTCCCTGTTTTTATTTCCCCTTGAATTTACCATAGATGTGAATAAGAATGACTTAGTTGAAGGTTCCTTTCTTAAGAATCAAAATTTGTCTAAATGATGTATTAAGCAGGCTTAAAAATACATTTTTATAGTAATTACATCCATTTCCAACATTTCTGTGGCTTTTCTGACAAAATTACATGTAATGACTTCCTCATTAGGCTGGTCGACTAGCTCTGATGTCATCAAAATGCATCACGATTCCGTGAAGCTCATTCGAGAATGTAGAGAGGATTTTTAGTAAAAATAAGGCAGTTTAAGAAGAAATAAGCTCGTGGACAGCAAGCTCGAGCTTCACAGAGTCTCTGGAAGTTGTCTTTCGTCGATTTATACAAAAAACCCCACCAAAAATAACAAGTATGTAGCTGTAGTCAATAAGTATAGGGAAAGTTCATGTATGTGACATCTGTAAGCTTCCCATAGCCTGCTCAAATTCACAGCAAGTGTTTCATCTACCCATTACAACCAACTTCAAATGTAGCAGAAATATTTTAAATAAATCACACAGCCCCATTAATCCATTTGACATTCACATGAAAAAAAAAAAAATATATATATATATATATATATATATATATTTAAAACTGTAAGAGAGTTCACTTATGAGTCTTAGCAGAATGTAGAAATTTATCAGATCATATTATCACCATATGAATTTAACATATATAAAAGTTTTAAATTGATTCTTAAGGTCTTTGTGTCTTTCAGCTTTACCCGGTTAGGGGTCGCCACAGCGGAACTCCGGTCCGCTAATGTTTGGTAGTGGATTTTTACATACCGGGTTACCAGCCCTGACGCACAACCTTCAACGAAGGCATGCCCCATTCATTTATGCCTCCACACAGAAGATGCTCTAGCTGAGAATCAAATGGGATAACATCTTACTGTGAGGCGACAACACTACCGCAGCACCACCATAAGGTATAAACTATAAAATAAAAAACAGTGTTCAGTGTGAGTAACATAGAATGACAAATGATTGTGTAATGAACTTATATTTACTTATATCTATGTATATTGAATTGTTCTGACTGTAATTAGTTTAACTAATTTAATTAGAGATTATAGAGGGAATCTAAAACGTTTATATATGAGAAGTAATTAATTTACTAACACAGTGGCTCCATTTGTTTACCCTTCAATCTTGAAATATCTTTATAACAATACCCATGACTATATATTTACCATTAGTATAAACGTTTAGCTCAGTTTAAGTAAAAATGAAATTATGTGTATACTTAAGGTTATATGTGAATGGGATGGAAAAAAGAAAAAGCAGGCTTACCTTGTAAGTGAAAATATCAACAAGTAATTAACACAGTGACAATGTTTCCATAAACATAACAAACTGCAAACATAAATATTTAAATCACTTGTTTCTTAGTCTTTTTTGTTTCTCCAAAGTCTTCCAAGTGGGATTAGATGCCATTTTCTTAAGCGTGGGATTAGCCCATTCCATCTCTTCTATTTTTTCTAAGATCTAATGGACTTTTACAAAGTTCAGAGCTGATTCCAAGTCTTCAAATATTTTGGGACCTTCAAATGAAAATATCTTCTGCTTCGCAGGGAACAAAAGGTGTTTTTCACCTGTGCTTTCTTAAGTTCCTTTATCAAAGGTAAGAATATTTTTCTTTTTGCTATAACTGCGGATGAATAATCATTGTCAAAACGTATTGTTGCTTCATTTAATTTAATTGGTGCCTTGGACCATGCAGTTTTCAACAATAATTACTTATCAGAAGATGAGAGGAATTTGACAATGATAGATCTAGGTAGCTTTTTGTTAGCTGCATCCACTGTAGCAAGGGAATGTTGTGCCCTTTCAATACCAAAGGACATAGCTTCAGTGAGATCAAGAGTTTTAGGTAACCAAGTGGTGAGAAAGTTAGTCATATTGTTCCCTTCAGTGCCTTTTGGTAGTCCACATATTCTTAGGTTGTTGCATCTAGATCTGTTTGTTTTCTGAATCATCTAACTTATTTAGTAGAAGAGTGTTCTGTTTGAGTAGGAATTACACATTATTTTCATTTTCAGTAATTCTCCCATCCATATCATTCAGAGCCTCTTCAATACCTGTTAACAGAGTTTTTTGTTGTAGTAAGTCGATGGAGTAAATCCATTTGTTTGGTAGTCGTCTCCTTGAAACTATCTATTTTAGTATCCAGCTTATCAATTTTCGTGGTAAGATCCTGTATATTTATCAAAGTCTGAATCTCTCTTTTGAAGCTGGAATCCTGGTTACTGGATTTAGTGAAGCTCATGATGAATTTCTTCAGATGAGGATAAGTTATCCAGGAATAATTTGACTGGAAAATCTGTCTATTTTTGTTTTTAACTAGATATTATTATAGATGAAGTTAAGTTCTTTCAAATCATGTATAAACGTATTTTCAATTTTTAGTTTGAGGGCAGAATTCCTGTCAGAATAATATTTCTTTAGTGAAGCTGTTGAAATCTGCTGCTACTCAGAGCCCATCTTGGCCACACACCCTCACTGGGTACATTCTTGAAGCCTGGAAAATAGCTATTACAATGCCATTACACAAGGATGGCCCAACCATGGACCCTGGTAACTATAGACCTTTACTCTCACTTGCCACATATGTAAAGCTTGGGAATGTATAATCTCAGACTTCACAAATTGGAACACTGGCATTCTTTTATCCTCGGATGCCCCTCAGTTTAGATTGCTCAAAGGAAAGACCTGCCTCTTTAACCTAAACATTTTAACAAGTAACTGAAATAATAGACGGCAGTTATACAGTACTTTCAACATATCTGGACATGGCTAAGGCCTTTAACACAATTTCCCATGTAGGCATTATAGTCTAAATATTAATTCCTATATTATTAGGCATATATCAATTTGGCTGCCTGTCAGAATCTATGCAATTAAAGTCACAGGTGCCACTTCTGAAAGCAAAAAAGTACCAGCAGTGTACCACAGGACCCAGTGTTGGTCCCTCTCCTATTTGGCATCTGTTTCTCAGACCTCCAGGTCAACACTGTGGACCTAAGGTTACCAAAGTCTGCAGATGACTGTAAGTTGTGTTTTGTTATTCAGTCTTCCTCTGACTTACATTTGCTCCAAAATAGATTAGACCATCTTGACAATTGTTGCAAGGACAATGGTCTCAAATAAAATATAAAAATATAGCATAGTTCATTTTGGCCAACAACCATTTTCATATATCATATATGTCAGACCCTTTCCAATTAGACACTGTTGTAAGGGATGCAGGTACTCTTGTTTATAATTCCTTATCATTTGACCATCATGTCTCCGCAGTAGTCCAGAAATCCTTCCATCTAGTTCATCTAATTTGCAAAAACATCTCTTCTACATCCAAAGAAGTCTTAATTCCACATTACTCATATTTCATCAGACCAATTATTGAATATAATGTGACTTTTGACATGCATTGGTCTAAACATTTTACTCAGTTTGAGACC
This sequence comes from Protopterus annectens, assembly GCF_019279795.1. Lineage (NCBI taxonomy): Eukaryota > Metazoa > Chordata > Ceratodontiformes > Protopteridae > Protopterus > Protopterus annectens. The sequence continues at coordinate 3,589,444 of NC_056729.1, forward strand.
TCAGAGATTATTTATTAAAAAGATGCTTTACAACAAAAATCTTAGTTATCATGATAGACTGGAAGCCCTGTCTTCGTACGCAGTCTCTTACAGACTCTTCCAAAGAGATCTGTGTCTAGCCTCCTATTCCTTCACAGTGCAAATTTTTCTTCAAATACCAGACTAAAGGAACTAAGCCCATGTTATCAGATACATAAGACATGTTGACTTGATTGATTCATATCCTAGTGTAGTCTGCACCTCTGAAACAAACATCTTTTGAGTAGCACCCTTACCACCTTCAGGGTAAACTTAATGAGCAGCCTCAAATTCTATCCAGGTCTATGTTGTCTTGCCCTGCCTGGGTATAGAGGAAACTTTTGAATATGGGTATTTGGCTAGGCTTTTAATGGTCTGCAGACTAATCGCCTAGTGCTTACCTAACCTAATAGAACACAGGGGCACATGCATACCTTGTACAGTATGGTATCTTAGACGAAGCCTCAACATACCAAAAGACCACATATGCAAAACAGCTGTGCTAAATAAGTTTTTCTCGCATACAGGTCAGTGTGCAACTGGGAAATTTCCCTGCTGTTATTAAACTTGTGCAGCCTGTGCAGACACTCAGGTAATTGCCACCAGTCCAGATCCCACATCTAAGACACCTCCAGTTATGAGAGAGTTTTGTTCAATTTCCCTGACCCTGTTACCAGGACCTCTTCCACCTCTGTTAGCTGCTCCTGTATTAGTTGTCTTCCTCCTGCGATGGACCTATACCAAGCTATGGTGTCTTTGTCTTAGTATGCCCTGTGATGTAGCTGTACTAGTGTCCTACTATGGCCTCCCAAAATTGATATTCTGCACCATTCCCTGCCACACCTCACTCATGAAAGTTTTGTCAATTGTGTTTCTTTGACCAGAACATGCATGCCCTCTATACACAGGCCTGCAGTAACATCTCAGCTTCCTGGAAGATAACATGTTCTATCCATTGCTGTTCTCTTAGGTCCATGGCAAGACCTGTACACCTGTGATTTACACGACAGTCATTGTGTGTGTGTGTGTGTGTGTGTGTGTGTGTGTGTGTGTGTGTGTGTGTGTGTGTGTGTGTGTGTGTGTGCGTACACATGACTGACCTTGGTTGATCATGATTTCTCAGTACTACACATCTCACTCCATTTGGTGGCCATATATACTTCCTTTAATACACATAGCCATGCCATGTACATGTATCATTGCTTTAAATGGAATATATCTTGAATTCTGTGTACATTGAGACCTTCCTCAACAGGATGCTTACTTATTATGCCATTATGGTGAGGTCTCCCCAATAGACTTTTAACCATCATGCCGTCATGCCTTTGTTGTCTGTTAAGACAAGCCCACCCCCTAAGCTGGACATTTTCTGTCATGCTCCTGTTCCACTTCTTCTGTCATGGTGGTCCATGTTCTCTGTCATGGTGTGCCTCCCATATATACATTTGTGTCATGTTCTTGGTTTATGATCTTTAGCAGTGAACCTCCTCAGCTTGACAATGTCCTGTCATGCCATTATGCTAAATGTTCTGTCATGTCTCTAAATGCTAGTCTCTATTACATTACTCTATCAATTTAACTAAGTTATTAACCATATAGTGTTCCTGGGTCACCTGCAAAAAGGCACACATTCCCCAGTGTACTTTCCTTTTCAACAAACAGACAAAACAAACAAAAAAGTAATTATGACCCCCCCAAATCTGGATAGTTATCTGTCGTGATCCCAATCTAGGTTTTCTATCATGGTGAGCCTCATCAGCTGGATATTTAGCTGTCTGGACCTTATGCTATGTTTTTTGTCATTGTTAGCCTTCCCTGAGGGAACTATAGCTGTTATGGCCTTATGCTATTTTGGTGTGCCCACTTGTACTGCTTATGTTCTGTTCTTGTTGCTGCTATCTGCTATAGTTCAAAATACTGCAGACGTGCATTATCAGGTGTCTTCTCTTTTTTCATGAAGTCTATATCACAGTTCAGTGTCTACTGTTTTGAAGTCCAGTTCCTGACCTGATTGTGCCAATTATAGTCTTCTGCAATATGGCAAAAGCATGCTAAAATGGAATCATACTGCATTACTGCAATGATTATAATAATAAGTCAATTTTAGTGCTGTTGTTGCTGAATCACTGCCATGATACCTTATTATACCAAGGCAACACCAGAATTGTCATCTTTGCTAGTTCTGGAGTTAATGGGCTCTGTGTACACCATTCATGTACATGGAACCTGAGAAGCCTGCATTACCAGAGTTCTATAGCAGTGATACATATGTTAGCACAAAACTGCTGCCTAATGAGTCAGACATAACTGCTGTGCTGACCATCATATTTGCAGTCATCAGTCTGCCCTACAGGTGGAGTGCATGCATTGCATGGCCTCCTGGTTGAGTAGCATGATCTATGCATCAGACCAGGTACTACATTCAGGCTCCCTGCCTGCAATACCATGTCTGCTATGCAGATGGAACTGTGGAACAGCACAAATAAAGCTGGAATTGGCAGGGCTACTGGTTTCTTGGGTGCATCAGTTCAATACTGGGCATTGGCAATTAGATTTAGTAACATAGCATAGCTGTCTCCCATCAATTCAGTATCTCAGCATCAGGAGGTATGGAAATATGTGATTCCTGACCATTGGAATTATGTCACTGGGGGGGGAGCTAGATGGTAAACTAATTTGGAGTAGTGAGAGCAGGGAGCTAGTGGAGGCTTTCTTTTCTGCTAATCTAAAGATTTTATCCAGCCAAGGATGACAAACTGGTCCGAATGATCAACAGAAAACAAAATAAAATAAACCCCTGGATTCATGAATCCTCCATGTAAGACTTAAGTCTTACTCGGAGGCTGCAGTTGAACGGTATGACGTCAGCGTGCCATGACTATGCATGAGGGCATGCTGACCCAACCGTAAGTCCTACATGGACTGTGTAAGAAAGCAGGGGGTGTGTCCGACTGCCGAGCAGTCCAAATGTCCACGACCCTGCAAGTGTTTAAAAAAAAAGTAAATAAACAAGAGCGAGTCCGCTCAGATGTCCCTGCACCCAACACCTCACTGCCTAATAATGTAAACCCCCATCACACATCTAAAATGATAACCATAACATTTTTTTAAATACCCAAAATAGCTGCCCGTATTTGCACGTGTGTGCACGGGTGTGCCCATTGCTTAGCTACAGTTAGCAATTCTCACATGGAAGAGCATAAGAAAGAATGTTTATGCAAATCACACCAAATAGCAATGGCGTAATGGTAGAGCGTTCGTACAAAGAAGAGGCATTCACGGTTCGAGTCGCACCACTCCCTTTCGTATTTTTTTTTTAAATCAATATATGGAATAATACCCAACATATATGTTTAAACACAACTAAAAAGCAGTGAAATGGCCAATGTATCAGTAAATAAAATAAATATTTTAAAGGATCCCAATATAAAATTGCCCGCAGTTAAGCAGCGCTTCACCCAGCGCAATGGTGTTGCCCCTAGCTAACTCGTGCTTTACCCAGTGCAATGTATTTGCCCATAGCTAAATCACGCTTTACCCAGCGCAATCGCTTTGCGCGGAGGTGCGCACCGCACCAACAAGCACCCGTCGGGCAACGTGGAGCAATGTAGAGCAAAGTTGCCTACACACAGCCACACCCCCTAACTTGTCTGGACAGTAGTAAAATAAAATACAATGATAAGGTTTGAACCCAGGACACTGTGCACCATAATCAAAGTACTGAACTACTAAGCCATGACAGTTTAGGAAGAACATCCACTGTTAACATATATATAGTAATAAATGTTTGCTTAACCATTGCTAAGCATGTCTGCAGTCAGCCGAGAATATTCAAAAATGGCCAATCACACAAAAGTGCAGGAAATGCGGCATATTTAAGCCGCATAGGCGGGAATACTCGCCATAACTGATTGTAGCTCCCATCTGCAGTTAGAATGTCTGGTGCTGGAGAGGGAACACGCTTTTGAGCGCAACACTGGGGCATCGAGGAGTCAAAATATATGGTTTGACTGAATCCATCGGCATGATACTCGACTCCTGCAGGGCCAGTTCCAAGGAACAGAGTATAAGGTGGAGGCTTGGAACCGGTTAGCTCATGAACTCACCAGTGCCACAGGCATCCCTCAGACTGGTGAGCAGGTCTGTCACCACCATGCAGACCTGAAGAGGCAGAAGCAGGACCTTCTGAACCAGTGGATCCAGGAGGCCCGTCAAATGCGGGATGCCCCACTACTAAGTAGGTAGTCATGGAATGCAGTATGTAAGATAAGCTAATATAGTCTAAATAATGGATAGGTATGTCTCAATATCCCTTTATTTACTCCACAGCTGCAGGTGCTCACTCTATGAATCAGCAAGCCTATGCAGATAGGCTGCTAAGGCTGCGCCACCAGGCAGGTTAGTAAATATTCTGCATGTATTGTTACATGATATATGTGAGTGAGCATGAGAAAAGTGTTTAAGCCCAATAATAGAGCAATAAAATGTCCTGATTAAATCCTCTGCATGTACTGTTATATAACAAATGTCAGTGAGCCAGAAAGTGAGTGTACTAACCCACCAATCAAGCTAAAATAATTCTGGAATACTATCCCTGCATGTATTGTCATAACATATAAGTGAGCAGGCCTGAAAAAGAGTGTTGTAACCTATCAAGAAAGGTATACTATGTCCTGAATATGTCTTCCATATGCACTGTAATAACAAGTAAAGGAGAGAGCCTGTAGAAAAGAGTGTTCAATGTAATTAATAAAGGTATAAAATTTGGAGTGTGCCTGTGTCACTTACTTTGAAATGTTGTTGTACCCTTGCAATAATAAATAGTACTGCTGTATTAGGTGCTGTCAACCCACAGTTGTGCAGTCCCATAGGAAGTAGATGAAGGAAGTGGCAGTAGCTGTGAAGTATAAAACATTCATTCCCTGAATAAATCATCTGCATGTACTGTTACATATCATAAGTCAGATAGGCAGGAATAGAGTGTAGTAACACATGACTAAAGCAAAAACATGTCTGGAATACTATCTCTGCATGCACTGTCATAGATAAAATGTGAGTGAGCCTGTAAAACAGTCTTGTAACCTATCAATAAAGTTATAACATTTCCTGAATAGGTCTACTGTATGCAGTGTAATGTCAAATACAGGAGAGAGCCTGTAGAAAAGAGTTTTAATGTAAATAAGAAAGGTATAATACTTGCAGTGTGTATGTGCCAGTTACTCAGAAATGTTGTTGAACCCTTGCAGTGAAGAAATGTTACTCTGTTGTAGTAAGTGCTGACAACCCCCAGTAGTGCAGTCCCATATAAAGTGGATGAAGGAAGTGCCAGTAGCTGTGAAGTATGCAACAGTCCTAAACAGTTGTGAATTGGCTGACATGCATAGGTAAATCTGGCACATGAGTAGCCTATCAATGTGTTCCCCAGAAACTTAAGTGTGTTACCTGAAAAGTATGGTTGTGTAGAAAACAAGTGAAAAAGCCATGTGAACACATCCAGATGTGCACATACATAAACAAGTCAATTTAATACAGGTATGTAGCAGTAACATTTGCATCCTGGACAGTTGCCATGTCAGATATAGGCCAGGTATATCCTGAAGTAGCAAAACCCATAACACAATCAAATGCATGTTGCTTAGTGTAAGAATACATGTAAGGGATATACACCTGCAGTCAATAGGAATGTAGTGTACAGTTAAAGTACTAATAAGATGTTAATGGAGGTTTATTTTTACACCCTACTCCATGTGCATAAACAATGCAATTCCACACCTCAGTGGGTATGTGTAATCTCATAACATTTGTTGGGACATATGTCCTATTGTTATAAAAAATCTGCACCTACTTTGATTCATGTCCCCTGTTAAAACACCACAATCTTGATGGCCTGTTGCCACCAATCATCCCTGCATGCTGTTGGAATGTCCACTGTCGTTCAATACATGCATGTGTTATGCTTGCTGTTCAACTGTTGTAACCCTGGTGTGTTGGGTTAATGGGAATATTACTGCATGCTGTTACAACTAACTTGAAATGCTGTTGTCTATGTTGTAATTAAAAACACCTAATCACAGAATGTATGGGAAGGCTGGTCCCAGTGGACCCACCTGTCCCACCTCAGCTGGCAGTTGCACCTGGCACCAGCAGGCCTGGTGCCCAGCTTGGGCCACCCTCCTCCGTAGGTCCTGTGTCACCTTTGGGTGGAAGCACTGCAGGGGATGGGGCTCATCCCCTGCAAGCGTGGGCAGAGAAGGGCCTCCTGTCACCCTCTGAAGGGTCCGGGTTGTGGTGCGTAGGGAGATCCAGCGTTTAGTCGCTGATCCCCTAGGCCAGCTCGAGGCGAGAGTGGCGCGACTCACGGGTGAGCCTGCCCCTCCTACGCAGCCCCCAGCACAGCGACCCTCAGGTCTGTGAAGGTCCAGTGGTGACTGCCCATGGGTGGGGATATCAGTCCCACTATTACCATCTGTGGGCTCATGGGCTTGCGATTTCCAAACATCCATCCCCGTCAATTGTGTTTACCCACCCATGTGTCATACTCTGCCCCTGTATGCATCTTGTTTGTCTTGTCTGTTTACCTACCCAACCTACCTCCCCAAATATACCTATTTCCTCTACCTCACTTACCACTCTCCCCTGAAAAAAAAAAGGGCAATTTGTACCTGAAAAAAAATTACGCCCCATACATAGCTTCCCATTTCGCACACATGTCCATTGGACATGTACACTGATAATTCTAATTGGCAGTACAACAAACTATGTTGTCCTCACCCCTCTCTCATGGGTGGAAAGTTTCAAATTTCACTCCAAATTTTCAACATATGCACAGTTGTTGCTGGCAAAGAAACGGGCAGCTATGGACCTTTCCTACACCCGTCTTGCACATCCCGAGCTTGTTTTCCTACTGTCTGTCCCTCTCTGTGCCCCCTTTTTCACTACTTTCCTATCTCCCCATTTTCTTTTCTTTCAAAGAAATTAGCATGGGGGTTAGCGGACGTAAGCACTTTTAAGCAGTAGTAAGTGGGATTAAGCGAGTGTGCGCATGCGTGTGCTTAGCTAAGCGTACCTAAGCATCGCGCAAGCCCACTCAAACCCGCTTACTACTGCTTAAAAGTGCCTTAGTCATTCTATGGCAGGGCCCTTGTTCTGCTGAGCAGCAAAATAAAAAACCTCTGCCAGTCTCGAACCCCAGACCATTGACACAATAGACTGCATGAATTACCACTAAGACACAGCAGATATACAAATAGCTTGGTTCTGAAATTTTTTATTTTATTTTTTATTTTACATTTGTTTACCGGGCTAGTCCAACTGGATATATTTCCATTTTCAGCAGAGGCCCGGGGAGAAAAGCTTCACATTAAGGTTAATACAAACAAGTCATTACATAAAGAAAGCAAATAGTTAGTAAAAAATACATACAGAAATAAGGTTCAATCTAAAATATAATAGGAGAAAGTTATACTAGGAAGGACATCTACTTCTATTTACAATATAGGAATAGGGGAGTTATACATTGGTAAAACATTCATAAAGAGTAAATTTGCATAAGCAATTAAAAACATACAACCATACAATGTTGTTAATTAAATTGTATCAGAGACTAATTAACAAAGTTGTTTTGAGATAGTTCTTCAGAAGGGAGTGAGTAGAAAGTGGTAAGAGAAGGTAAATATGGGAAGAGTCATTAGTAGAAACATAGGATTAGTCAGGATTGATGCATGGGCATAGCCAGAGTGTTTTTAGGTGTTGTTTGAGCTTTTGTTTAAAGAGGAAGGGTGATGATGTAGTACTTAGAGTGGTAGGTAGTGAATTCCAGTGTTTACATATGGTGTTGGAGAATAGTGAATCACCTGCAATGTTATTGGACTTAGTTAGCTTCACAAGAAGTTTATTAGAGGAGCGTAGTGAATTTAGATTAGAATAGGGAGAAATAAGGTCAGAAAGTATAGGGGTATTTTTTGGTTGGTGAAATATCCTGTGAATAAAGGTAAGTTGGGAGAGTAATAGTGTATTTTTCAGTTCTAGCCAGTTTAGTTGTAGTAGATTTTGACAGTGATGAGTTCTAAATGGGTTACCAGTAACAAATCTAGCAATGCTATTGTATGCATTTGCTAGTTTAGTAAGGTTATTTTTCTTTAAGTTAGTGTATATGGGAGAGGCATAAAGAAGAGTAGAAATAAGATGAGAGTGAGCGAGTGTAATTTTGGCCTGTGGAGCTAGAAAGGTTTTAATTCTAAATAAGGAGCCAAGTTTTCTATTTACGGTTTTGATAGTATTATTAATGTGGTTATCAAAAGTGAGGTTATTGTCAATTATAATACCTAACAGTTTTGTGGTAGAGTCAGGGACTATATGTGTACCATTATTGGAAGTAATAGAGAAGTCTAAGAGGGGGGACTTACTATTAGGTCTGAAAAGCAGGAGTTTGGTTTTTGGCATTCAAAAGTAGGCAGCGTTCAAGAACCATGCCTCAACTGTGGTAAATATGTTCTGTGTTAGGGTTTGTAGTTCAGAGGAGGTATTAGCAGAGCATATGAGAGTTGAGTCGTCTGCATATTGAATACATGTAGCTTGAGGTATTGCTACATGTAAGTCATTTATGAATAAAGAGAAAAGGAGAGGACCTAGGATGGAACCTTGTGGTACTCCAAGAGAGACTGGCAGAAGGGATGAAAGTGTGTTTTCCCAGAGAACAGCCTGTTGCCTGTTACTAAGGTAGGAAGTAAACCATTGAACAGCTTTGGTATCTAGTGAGAGAGATTCAAGGGTTTTTAAGAGCATATGGTGGTTTACCATGTCAAAGGCTTTTGACAGGTCTAAGAAGAGTGCAGATGATAGGATACTATTATTGCGGTTTCTATTGATACACTCGGTAAATGATATGAGAGCTGTGGTAGTGCTATGAAATGGCCTAAAGCCATGTTGGCAGTTAGCTAGTAAATTGAATTGAGTTAAGTGGTGCATTAGCTGATGATGAATACATTTCTCCATAATTTTTGCTAAGGGTGATTGGAGAGCTATAGGTCTATAGTTATAATACTATTTTGAGCTGCCTCCTTTATGTAAAGGGATTATGTGGGAAATTTTCCAGATAGCAGGGATGGTTCCTTCACTGATGGTTCTATTTATGAGGAGAGATATAGGATAAGCTACTGCTTCAGCTGCTTTTTGAAGGTATTCAGATGGTAACTGATCTGCAGATGGGGTACAGGGTTTGAGTTTAAGGATGAGTTTTAGGATGTAGGAAGTAGAGATATGATGTAGTTGAAATATGGGGAGATTAGCAGGTTTACAGGTGGGGGGTATGATTTGTCAATAGTAAGTTGATTTGCTAAAGAATTAATTGTGTCTGAGAAAAAGGAGTTAAAGACATTGGCAGTTTGATTTGAGGTATTCATTTCAGACCCTGAAGGGGATGGTGTACTAGAGCGGCCTGGGTGAAGGAGCGAATTTAAGGTTGACCAGAACCTTTTGGGGTTGTTGTAGTGAGTTTGTTGTAGTTTACAGTAATACTTTTTTTATCCATAAAAACAGCTTTTTTAGTGCTATTTCTTAACTGTCTAAAGGTCTGATGGTCTGAAATAGATTTTGTAGTTCTCCATTTAGCCCAAGATTTATTCCTAAGTAGTATTTTTTGTCTTGTCTCTTTGGACAGCCAGGGGGCAGGTTTAGATTTAACTCTGACAGATCGTTTTGGAGCATGTTGGTCGAGGATAGCTAGGAATTTAGTGTTGAAGTAATTGGTAGCATCTTCAAGGGATAGGGTTTTTAGAAGATTCCAGTTACAGACTTTTAGTTCATTTTGGAATAGTAATGGGTTAAAGTGTTTATTGCTGTGTGAGACCCTGTAGGTAGGGGTATAATTAATGTCATTTTTTTGTCTTATGATATAGGTTAAGGAATGATCACTTACATCATCAGGCAAAGTTCCTACTATATAGGATTGTTGCAGTTTGTTAGTAAGAATCCAGTCTAATATACTTTCTTTGTTATTGGGTTTATTGATTCTTGTGGGATTATTGATTGTCTGATTAAAGCCATGAAGATTTAAATGAGATGAGGGATTATTTGTATTGACAGAGGCCAATCACAATTAAAGAGTACTCTTCAGGAACTAAATAAAGAAAGAAATAAATATATCATGCATTACAATGAGGGAATGTAAATGGAATTAGGAATGGTATAACACAAACTCTTTTCTGTGGGTCTTTACCAGCAGTTGTTGTGGAATTGCATGACATGACTGTGAAAGGAGAGCCAGCCATCCTAGCAGGGAATAATGTTACAGTAGTACCTTACAAACACCACACAGTATCAGACCAGGATAAACACTGGCCACAGGAATACAGTGCAATAACCACATATTTATGGCAGTTAATTGTGTAAGTGAGAAAAAAAAGTACATACTCCCATGTATCCTGTGTTAGCATTTGGAGGGGTGCATACATGTCTACACTAAGATGTGTGTACTGGAAGCAGCAACATGCAGGTATGAGTACAACATGCACATAACTGGCTACAACCCTAGCATCAGATAAGAGACATATACCAACCTTTAGACTGACACAACGGTGTCCAGAGCAAACAAGAATGGGCCCCACCTTTGAAATCTGAAAGGGCTATGCCTACCTAACCTAGCATTTTATAGCAGTGAGCTGCAATCACAGTGAGTAATGCAATCACCAAACAGCAGGCTGCATGCAATTACTGAATGGTGGGCAGCAATTGGTGCAGAGGCTGTCACATACACAAGTGCAGATACCTAGAAAAGCAGGCTGTACGTGCAGTCCACACATGCAATTATATCATTGCAGGTGTCATGAGACAGAGAGTGAGAGAGAGAGAGAGACTTGCACACAGAGTGAGACAGAGACAGAAGAGAGGCAGAAGCAGAGACCGAAGGTGAAATAGAGGGCAAAAACCCAAATCAAACCAGCAAAAAAAAAAAAGATACAAAACTGTAACACACAGAGCAGGTAAATACAAAGGTAAGTTATGTAACTCAAATGTATGTGTTGGCATGTTGTAGATGTTCCTGAAGAGTACTCTACACACTGCAAATCATCCATGTGTGGCAGCAGTATGTATCTATCTGTATCTGCAAATGTGCATAGGGCAAGGGACATACTGCAACTGTTAGTGAAGGGTGGGCAGCTATCTGTCAGTGAATGTTGATATGTGCATATATCCATGTAGGTTGTAGTGTGTGGCCTAGAAGACAGCATGCAGTGCGCTGGAGTGGCCTTAGGTCAACTGGTGCCCGAGGCAAAAGGGCCCCATGGCACCCCCTACCACACTTCCTGGTGCCCCCATCCTTGTGTCCACAGAAATAGTGGAAAAGCAACCCTGCTAGAGCGGCGCCCTAGGTGGCCGCCCAGTAGGCCTATTCCTAAGGCCAGCTATGGTAGTGCTTGATATATGTCATGTGGTGGTTAAATGTTGTGGGACAGATTTGTCAGATCTGATGTGTTACAGACAGTGAGGCCTGCTAATGCTACAAGGGCTGAGGACACCCACATGCATTCTGCACAACACTGTGCAATGTAATCACATACCTGTACATCCCACAACTGTTGCATAAGTGAGATCTCCACCATGAAAGGTGGACTGTACATGTGCCTATATGTACATCCATGTGTAGAGCAATGGATGTGTACATGTATGTGTACAGATATGCATATATATATATATATATATATATATATATATATATATATATATATATATATATATATATATATATATATATATATATATATATATATATATATATATATATATATATATATATATATAGATATGTATATATCTATATATATATATATATATATATGTATATATATATATCTATATATATATATATATGTATATATATATATATATATATGCATATAGAGTGAGAAAGAGTGAGACAGAGACACAGGGTCATATGTACCGCAACAGGTGTGTGGTGAACAAGGCATCGACTGTAGACAAGTGTTGATACTGCAGTGCCATTCCACCTTCCCAAAACAGTGTACCCATTAACTAACACATAGGCAGAGATCTTCCTAACAGTGAAGGTGTGATAAGGGAACATGGGACACAGGTGGACAGTAGCCTCCACTGTGATGAAGACAGTGCCACACTACACCTGTAATCTGTCGGTGTGGTATGTGTCATGACAACAGGTGTGTCATCTATGGAAGTATAGGGTGGGGTTCCCCTCTACTCATCACAATGCCCTGTGTGGTATGTACTTCACATGACAACTACACCAGGTGAACAGGCCACAGATAGACATCCCAAAGGGTAATACTGTCCGCAAACAGATGCCCTATGCAGACTGACTCACAAAACCACAACTACACTGTATTGCATACTGGCCAGACAGAGGTGACCGCTGCCAGACATACAGAGGTATGTCACTCCCATAGCTGGGTGACAACCACCTTGGCAACATATCACAATGCCTTGGGGTTACACGCTCTAGGGCCCTAAACCTTGTCAGCTCACTAAACAGCACATACTGGAGGGATAGGTTCCCATCTCAGAATATGCCATACACCAGAATAGACCACATAGCAATAGCAAACAAGGCTCCTCCTTAGCAGTTGTTATAAATATCCCTGATGATTGTGTGGGAGATTGTTAATACACCCCAGGAAACACCTCTGTGGTTCAGGTTGGCAGGGGCAAGTAAAATCAAAGTGCATGTGTGTCAAAGGCCAGGCTAGCATATGGCTAGGCTGCCGTAGGCCCTAGGGCCAATAGCATATTACCTACCTATGACACTATGCACTCACACATGTACTTAATGCAATAGCCGCTATGTGAGTTTGAATGAGTGTAACTCTGAATGTGTGCAAGGTCTGTAAATGTGTGATAGCTTAGTGTGATGTTGCATCTGACATGGTAGTGCCTACCCTAGCTGTGAGGATAGCAACTGATGTGTAATGTACTGTTAGGCAGACATAGTAGTACTGCATATGATGTGACGTAGTTCTCCGTTGATGAATGTGGTGTCTCATTGTAGGCTAAAGCAATACATGTATGCTTAGTGAGTGGTACTGCAGGTGAATCCATCACCAATATGAACTATAGTACTACCTGAAGCTGTAGGGCTAAACAGCACAGTATGGTGTGTGTTCACATTGCTTGGAAACACTGTCATGTGTGTTACCTGTAGTCTGCACAGAGGACAGACTGCAGGCATAAGGGTGTGTAAGTAGTGGTACACAGCACCGTATGGTACACAGGTAATGCTCATCTGTGTTGGCATACAGTGGTGCGTTGTATGTTTGCCTGATGTGTGTGTGATTATGCCTGTACAATGGCTGCAATCATATGTGTGTTACAGGGTTGATGTGTGTACCCAGCAACATCTATAGTCTGTTACAGCAGTATGCCACCTATAGTAACAACTGGACACATCTGTTAGGCAGGGCTATGGCATCAATGACTAGGGTGTTAGATTTGCACTACTGTACCTGTACTTTACATCCATTGCAATGGATGACATCTCTGTTCGTGCATTGGTGTGATATACACCCCTTTCTTGAGGTTGTGCAATGTGTCACAAACAGTGTGTCGGGTACTGTTGTATAGTGGTGTGATATATAGAGTCTGCCAGGCAGTGTTAGTTAGTTATGGCCTGAGAACCAATAAGTGTTATTGAACGTACGTAACCACTGACAGACAATAGGATGGTATATATGTCAGTAAAGTGATATCTGTGGGTAAAGGTGTAGTGTGCCACAGGACACTCTCACACATATTGTTCATATCTTTTTCAGTCAGATGAGGAAGATGATACACTGCAGAAGAGGAAGAGGTGATAGACAACAGCCTTTTGCAGCAGTACACTATGCTGTTCTCCAGAACCAGCCAGCACCAGCAGGAGCAGACTGCACTGTGGCAGGAACTTGTTAGTCGGGTAAATGACATAGGCATGCATAACCGGACATATGAGCAGGTACGCCATCACTGCAGGGATTTAATTAGACAAGTCTGGCGGTGTGCGTCTGATATCCAAAGACAGCAGCTTGCCACAGGTGGTGGGGTGGCCATACACCCCCCCTCACCAGAGTGGAGGAGCTGCTCCTAAGCATGGTGGCTCCTGGACAACAGCTACGGCAACCTCTGACATGTGTTGTAATGGAGGCCGGAGCCACCCAGCACATCCACCTGGAGCAAGCAGGTAATATGCCCTATCTGTAGACTACAGTTAACTGTATTGCTAGATTATGTGTATGTGAGATGTGTACTGTGTGTTTAGCAGTTCCGCTGCCTACTGTTGTGCAATACAGATAGTTTGTATAATATCCCTACACCTGTGACTGTTGACTGTTGTTGTACTGCAGTTTAGCATACCCACTGTAGCAATGCCACAGTTGTGGCCACTGATGAACCCTCTCATATTTTCGTACGTCCCTCTGGTGTGACGGCAGGGCAGCCGATCCATGTTGGTGAGTGTGTTATACCTGCACTGTTGGTAATGAAATATGCATGTCGTAGGTGAGGTGTAGGCCATGTACACGTAACACACCTATGCATAATGCATGCCCTGCATGTTTGCTGTGAGACTTTGCACAGCTCAGTAATGTCAGCAGATTCCTCAATGACATGCAATACACAGAGCATGACACACAGTTGTGGCAACCCCGTACTGCACATTGGATAGGCATAGTTGCAACACCTGTACACAAAATAAGACATTTATCACATGCAGTACACAAAGTCATGCTATATGGCGTAACCACACACCCGCTATAAGGTCACACGTCAGTATCCCACATGTCATCCACACACACATGATGTACCTCAGGGGTAGAGGCCTATCATGGGGCTGTGCAACACTATTCAACACATAACACAGTCATGTTAGGCAATGCTCCCTTCTGGGCACCTCATACACCCATGTACAAAGTGGCTGTGTAATATTGAATGTATCCATGGCACTGCAGTTCAGGTACAGCATGCTAGGCAGTGGTCTGTCACACAGTAGTAGCCGTGAGTGACCACAAGATGCATGATGATGATGATGGCACATGGTACTACACCCCATTCAGCTACAGTGACCACAGTACTACACATAGCAGTTTTTGCTGTGCACCTCATTGTTCTGTGTGTGCAAACATATGCATCTATACACACCATGCATAGCATGTTGTGTGTGTGCTTACATATGCTAGTATGCTAGTATACACATTTTGCACTACAGCCGCCATCTGTACAAAGAGTCACAGATATGTCCTGAAATGCTATTGGGTGTATAGGTCACATGACACACATTGTGTATGTGTGGTGTTTAATGTTGCAGTTGTGTAGCATGCCTTGTTATGGCTGGCAACAACATAGCAGCAATATGTCCCATACGCACCATAACCACTGTGCAATGTCCATGTCGTGCATTGGGATTCCTTCACGTCTACATGCACCACTCATCCCATGCCTGTACATTGCATGTATTTGCTACACCTGTGCCCACTATTATGTGATATGGAAACAGACACTGTCATCACACATGTCAATCTATGTGTCACACAGATGACACATGCAGCCATGGTATGTATACCATTGAGTGATGGTGCACATGACATTGCAGAGCAGATAATACTTGCACAGCAATGTTGTGTCCATGTACACATTGTGTTCCAGAGTGTAGCCAATCACTGCACAACTACACACATGCATCAAAGCCATGTATAATGTCATTAGATAGGGCTGTCTACACTTGTACTGCATGGTGTTGAGCAACACATGATCTGCCTGCTGACACATGTGTGGTGACTGTTTGCCTTGTGATACTGTCACCCACCATCACCCACTATTTTGTATGTGTTGGGTTGCTGGTGTGTGTGTGTTTATATGTGCTGTGGTGAGCAGTTTATTTCTGTGCATGTGTGCATGTCTGCATGTGTTCACGTATTCATGTGTTCATGTGTTCATGTGTGCATGTGTGCATGTGTTCATGTGTGCATGTGTTCATGTGTGCATGTGTTCATGTGTTCATGTGTGCATGTGTGCATGTGTTCATGTGTTCATGTGTGCATGTGTGCATGTGTGCATGTGTGCTAACATCATGTACAGATTGTAAAGTGCGTTTCCTGTCTTCCTTCCACAGGTGCTGTGTTAGGTGTGGCTGAATGTAGCAGGGAACCTGATGTCACCGCCACTAATAGTGGAGATGATGAGACATGTATTGTGGCATAGGAAGGTCTGACAGAGTCTGTCATTGGTCCACCAATCGACAGTACACAGCGGTCAACCCCATCTATGCGCACACTCATACTGCCAATGCATCTCTCGTCACCAATGGCCGTAGCTGAGGGACAGCATACAGTTGGCATTCACCAGGAAAGTGTGGTACCTATGGCACGTGCATTCCCTCACAGCAGCCATAGCTGGATTACCAGAATGGTACCACATAGGCGGATGTCCAGGGGTTCTTGGGGGAGCACCACTGGTCATATTGCCCCTGGCAGACGTGCCCCCGGAGGTATTGCCGGCTGTAATGCAGGCACAGGCACGTATGGAACGGTACACCCAACAGGGACTAAGGGCGCATAGGGCCTATTACACTGCTATCAATGACAGCATCCGTGACCTTGCCAGTGTCATCCGGAATTACACTGAGGTCATTGATAGCCATTGGAGGGAGACATTAGATGTCCTCCACAATGTGTTAGCCATGAGCCAGGACCATGCGGGAAGGATGAGAGGCCGATGCAGATGCATGCCAGCAACAGCATCAGCTAGCATTTGTTACGGATGGACCACGGATCACAGCCACTCCTGTAGTGGCAGTACCAGCCCCAGCAATGCTGGGGCTGGCCTGTCCATTGACCGTCCTACTAGACCACGTGCATGTAGTGCTGGCAAGTCCCAGCAGGGACATTGGTCCAGTCATCATACCTCTGCCTCTGATGATAGCACCCAGTCAGGGTTGGTACCCAATACTGCCCGTAGCACCCCTGCTAGGCACAGGTACGGTGTCTGTGGCCGGAGACAGTGATCTGTATGGCCTAGCAAGTACAGTCTGTGGCTGTCCCACAACCACCCGTATATGGCAGCCACATGGTGGAGTTGTGTGCATGCAGACACACACACACACACATTTACCATACAACTAGGACTCACACATACATACACAAACACATTACGTCAACATTGGCCCATGCAGTACTGTTATCCCTCACACACATACAAACACACACACACACACACACACACACACACACACACACACACACACACACACACAGACATGCCGATTGGATGGGTCAATGTCGGGCTCTGGCAAACCTACAACACACCCTGTGCATATGATGATAACTGTGCCATCTCCTGTCATCTGTCACATTGATGCAGGAATAGGCTAACACGGTTCTGATGCACAGGGTGGCATCATAGCAGTGTAGCAATAGTAGCAAGTTGCCAACAGGAAGGTGTACTGATATCCTTGTAGGTATATCTGAGCAGGCATTATGCATCACAGCTCTGATAGTCATTGTAGCATTGTTTACACCAGTGTTAGGTCTGAGTATGTATTGTCCACCCATGTGCCACATGGCTGGAGTGTACAGTGTTGCCAGCATGTGTTAGTGAGTGGACAGTACGTGTGTGATGTGTGCATTACAAATTAGCAGGTGTACATCTGTGAACATGGTGTGTACACACTGTCTGCATGTACGTGCATAGTGGACACGTGAGATGTGTGACATACCCTGTTCTACACATTGTTAACATCTCATGGTATCTTTCGATGGCCAGTATGCATTCTACTACAGATATGTACTAACATGGGTACACATGCGTGTATGACATGGGTTGGCACTATGCTGTGGGTGATACGTTGATATCTGTCAATGATCTGCAGTCTGGCAGTATACACCACCTCAACAGCATGACTATAACCAATCATTAGATGATGCCCTGACAAATGACTTACAGTTGTAGGGAACTCAGTAACAGTTAGATCCTTCCAGTACTATACCATAACAGTAACCAGTGGTATTGACCGCCACACGTTCCTGGACCACACCTGTGTGGCATAAAGCCCTCTTCGGTACATGCAAACATACTAGGGATATGTCCATCCACATCTGGTAATGCATGCATTGGCCTACACTGCATTCCCCGGATGGGACACATATCCTACACAAGGGTATCATACAGACAGATACCTGTTGTCCAATATATGCTGTATAGCAGTACACCGTCTATGGCATGGTCATCCACATTTACTATGCATACTATCCCGACAGTACCACATAGGTGGTAGCCCTGAACATGTATGTTGGGTACCAATGTGTACAGACAGACACGTGTTATGCAATCTGTCCCTTGGTATCCACATATCCATAGGTATTGTGGGGTCCCTCAGTGTTTCACATAACACATTAGGGGCCTCCATGCATATCCACAGGGCTGGTGCACACCTATCATGACTGTCCATTATTGCCAGTCGTTGTTGTGTATGAACATGTCTGACATATACCCCAGCAATTACCCTCACTCACAGTACTCTACAGTACGTGTCATGGATGTGTGTGGCAGGGATGTCCTTGGCCACGGGTCACTACATTGGCTGGGCTTGACGCAGACATACATATGTGGCCTATGATCTGTGAAGTAGCGGCACAATCTGTCGAAGGTTACAAATATAGTCATGTAGTATGCAGGCTTCACACCTATGCACTGATTGAGGTCACATGTACACAAATCTATTTGACACACAGATACCTGATGTGTGCAATGTACATATTGTTCGAAACATATGTCATACCGTAGTAAAAGCAAAATTCACACTGCATTGACCACCTGTGGCACACACACAGCGTTTGCAGGACTCAAACCCCTATCTGATTATGTTATGACACTAGTGAGATACGCATTAACACAACATGCTATTTGCTTTACAGGGCACATTCATTTCCAAAGCTCTATTTGTAGGATGCTGACATCATCACACTTGGCAAAGAGGGATTCACCACTCCTAATGTATTTCCACAGTCTCCAAAAAGGCCACTCCTCTCAAAGGCAGTCTCTCACACACACACACACACACACACACACACACACACACACACACACACACACATTCACAGAATTCAAACCCCTACCTAACTAGGTTATGCTATTGGAAAAATAAGCATTAACATGGCACACTATATGCATTACTGGATGGTTTTTGTTCTCCTTGAATATTTGTAGGATGCTGACATCATCAGACTTTCCAAAGATGGATGTACCTCTTTTAAAATGTGTTTCCACAGTCTCCAAAAAGGCTACTTTTTTCAAAGGAAATCACACACATACCCCCCCACACACACACACACTTGGCATTTGCAGGACTCAAACCCCTACCTGACTATGTTATGACATTAGTAAAATACACATTAACACGACGCACTATTTGCTTTTTTGGGTGAGTTTTTTTCCAAAGCTCTATTTGTAGGATGCTGACATCATCACACCTGGCAAAGAGGGATGCACCACTCCTAATGTGTTTCCACAGTCTCCAAAAAGGCCACTCCTCTCAAAGTCAATCTCACACACACAACCACATATACTCAGCAATTGCAGGATTCAAACCCCTACCTAACTATGTTATGATACTAGTGATATACGCATTAACACAACAAGCTACATGCTTTATTGTGTGGTTTTTATTCACATGCTGTTTGTAGGTTGCTGACATCAGACTGGACATGGTTATGTGTGTGCACGTAGTGTTATGCAATCCCACAAATTAACCTTGTGGGTCAGTAGGTGTGAACATCTTGAACAGGAATACACAATTCATACCTGGTGTGATCTATCTGTGGACATATTACCATTCCTTCATATGACAATACATATTCATGCACGGATTGTAGGTTTTGTGGATATCACATGTGTCTGTGATGTTGGTAAAGGGCTATTCAAGTTCTATGTGTTGCTCCTGTCAGTGATGTTTGTCCTGGGTGGCTGCCTTGCAAGATATCTAGCAGGTTTGGGGAACATGATGTGCTCATTAACATACCACAGACGTTTATGTTGTGTGTTTGTCGGTTTACAATATCTCTGTTCCTGACTGCAATCATGATGGACTCCATGGACTAGCATTTTGGACTTCGTAGGCTTATAGGAATATAGTTCATGGTGTGTTGTGCACCAACACTTGTGGGGTGTGCCACATGTTGCTGTAACACATTCAACGGTGTAAGATCCTGTAGAGAGTGTGAGGCTCAACAAACTGTTCGGGTGCAGTGTCTGTTTGTCCTGTCATTCATTTATGACACATATGGGGAAACAATGTTATCCACGTGATGGGATTCATTTGGCATTGTGGGGACCAGTTTATACATTCTACATGTGATATCTCCTGGTATGATGTTAGGGCCTTTTGTCACTGGGAGGTGGGTATGTATGTATGGGCCTGTCTGACAGGATGTTGACATTGTCAGTCAGGTACAGTTGACCCTGACTCAGGACATATATGACTGTACATTGATATTTCTGACATAGCTGAAGGAGGTGTAATGTTTCTGTCTGTACTCCTTTGCAGATTATCTTTCCACAGCAACAACAAACCTGAACACTTAAACCCTTTTATACTCTTTTACACACTTGACACACTACTGATCCTTTGTGATCAGTTGACAGTGTATGTCATCATCATATCCTGGCATGTCCAAAGGTCAGTTTTGTGTGTACTCTCCAGTCCAGCTGGTGCATATTGGAATTTTGACTCATTGTTACAACTGCCTTATGTACACAGGTAACACTGTCCTCCTACCAACAAACTCAGATATCTGTGAGAGGTGCAACTGTATAGATGGACAGGAGGCTGAGCTCTCCCAAGCCATGAATGGCACAGTCTATCGGGTGGTGAAGGTAACCACACACACCACAAATACAGTCACACATGCACCTATGACAACAGCAAATCATATACATTGACACACATACTTGGAACATCTAAATGTACTCTGCCTAAGCAGATGAGACATCCAAAGCACACACACAAACAACTGCTAACACACAACCATACACACATATCATCACATAGTTCACAAAGCCATTGTGCCACACAGTCACTGCTCTTAGGCCTACACAACACACCTCATACACTTGTATTAGGTGAGTGTAATTGTCCGTCACACTGACATCCCACTCACCAGGCTGAACAAGGTGATGGTCACTTTGTGCTGTGTGTCGGGTGCCAGGATATGCCACATGACACATGCACTGTTGTCAGTCCACTGCAAGTACAAATATGGCTCCATCATTGACCATTCTGGTGTGTAGACCCTCAGACATTCCTCCCTGGACTGCATGACAAGAGACATAGAGGGGCTCTCTGATCATGTAGCCCAGAACAGTATGACCCTGACCTTGTGTAGCATCTTACCCTCACCAAGTACTATGTCACAGTATACAGATGACATGATAACTTTTAACAGTTGCCTAACATGTTGTTGTCATTCACAGGGGATCCAGTGTCTGTCAGCCTGGGATTACCATGCTCAACATGCCATGTACATTCATTATAGACGCCATGCACCTGTCACTCCTAGGCTTTCACAGACTGCCTTAGGCTCTTGACATACACATAGTGACTGTTTGAAGTGAGGGTCAGAAGACATAACCACAGCCATAGACGTTACAGGGTACAGGAAACGGAGAGTGATGGTGCTCAACAACTGATGTCTAACTCTCATAATGCATGCACTCAGGCCTCACATCAGTATGGAATCTGTCGATACATGTGCAGTAACAAACACCTGTTTCAGGCTCATAAAAGCACAGCAGCACTAACAGGTTTTATGACATACCATGGTTTTCAGACACAAGACTCGGACCGGACAACAACAATAGTGGGGGAATCCATATACATCATTCATACACACACCTCCAAGTTGGTAGCAGTACACAAAGCATTGGGGAACGTACATGTGCAATTGAGAGTGGGCAAAACTGCATTTCAGTTTGTAGACTGTTACAGACCACACTCCCAAACATGGGCACAACAGTCATTATTCCTGGGAACATTGGGGAATGTGAAGGTCTCACCAAACACCATTATATTGTGTGACTTCAAATACACAAACATTGACTGGGTATACTACTCAAGCAGTGACACCATCGCACAACAGTTGCTAAGATTGTTACACTCAAATGCTAGGGCAGACCTGGTCAACACACCCACAGGGGGTAAACATGTGGTACCTGATCATCACACACATAGGGACTCAATGTTCCACAACAGAGATATACCTGTAATTGTTAAGGTTGGAACATACATTCATCTCACTAGACATACATATCCCATACACACACACATCCTATGTGATCTCAGTGACATACTTCTCATGAGCAAATGTCACACTTGTACAAACTGAGGTGGTATCCCTCAATGACCCTGGGACAGTGTTAATTACGGCTCAGACAACTTCATACTTTACAAGCACATTCTATGGACAACTACTGGAATTCATGGATCATGCTATCCCAGATAACTACAAGACTCACTCGTCCAAAGGCAGGGTACCTGTCTACTGGACCATGGCCATTACTGAGCTATACAGGGACAGGAGGAGGCTACTACATTATAGAGCACAATCACAATCTGGAAGGCATCTCTGATCAGTACTAGGGTATAGCTACGATCAGTTGTTGATTCATCTAAGGCCCACTTCTAATGGACACTTGCAACAGACACTATGGACAATCACAAGGCCTTATTTAGTTATGTCAGGGACCTGTGTGGGAACTCACATATATGCTATGAGTTACTGCATAATTACAAATGATACAGTGAACCCACTGACATTGTGAACATCCTGGACAACAGGTTCAGTGGGAATGTTTCCCCACCATCCCCCTGTAGTGCACATGACCATCACAACAGGGTGTAGCCTCCCTGACATCACAGATGAACATGTGTGTGCTGCCCTCTCCATAGCAGACAACACAGCATCAGTGGGACCAGTTAGTGTCCCAGACTGTGGCATACACGAGATTCATGACAAACTTCACACTCACATTATGTCACTGTTCAATATCACAGTTACTACAGGATGTGTACCCATGGAATGACATACAGCTACTGTGTACCCACTCCACAGTGCTGGTGCCATAAGGGACCCTGGACATTATCACAATATATGCCTAACTATCCTGGTCTGCTATGCTATGGAGTGTATCATCATGGAACACATACACATACACATTGTGAACCTACAGACACTGGATCCTACACAATTTGGTGTTGTTGTGGGCATATCTTGCCTCTTGCAGATGTTTGATGTCTTTAAACAGTTAACAGGTCCATAGATGTACACAGGGTTGTCCACACAGCCTACCTGGAGCTCGCACACCACTTCTACACAATACCCCACTTAGCCTTTACACATTAGATCAACGGATTCAATATCTACACATATGTCACAATCTGGATTGCTAACTGGATCATGGATAGCACACATATGGTCAGTATTGCAGGTGCCATGTCTGACTATACACCAGTTACACATGGCATCCCACAGGTCTCAGTCCTGGGACCTCTCTTGTTCTGTATATATTTCTGATACATACTGGCTAACACAGGAGGAATATGGATGACCATGTTTGCAGATGACTGCAAACTATGTGCCATATTCGACTACACAGCAGGCACAAGCATCCTCAGAAAGGGTCTCACAGAGATGGATGACTGGTGCCAGAGCCATGGCCTACAGCTACCTTACTTTAGATGCATAGTCATCACCTTTGGTGATAACATCGTGCATACACATTACCACATAGGTGATGATACATCACGTACAGTGTGTGTGGTTTGTGATTTGGGGACATGAATACTTAGTACTCTTGCCTTTGACATTCACATTGCCAATGTTGTTGGACACACCTTCTATTTAGGTAACCTTATCCCATACAGTTTTACATCCAGATCAGGTGTGGTCATTGTGACCCTGTAGTTATTTAGCACATGCTTGGATACAATGGCCCATTTTGGATGCACCTTATCCAACACCTGCAGCAACTGGAATGTACACAGATTTACATAACCAAGTGGATCTAGGGACTCACACAGATGGTATACACAGTTTGGCTATGGTGACCCCAGCTCTCCTCAGTTGCTTACTGCCTACTTGGATGCAGTCTGTGCCTTTTGTTTGATGCCATGTCCATCACAACATTGATGGACAGGCTCCACATGAGAATATCAAAGTCCCTTACAGCTACATACTCCAGGGACAGGTAAGTGAGCAATGATGTTAACAGGACATGCTGGAGGGGCATATTACCATCACAGAGGCACCACTCACTCGGGAATGTGATCACAGTACCACGTATGCACAGACCCACGCTCACCACCTACAGGTGACATCTTCACAGGTGGATGGGTGATGGTATGTTTAGCCCTGGGATATGTTATGGGTCCTTGCTAGACAGAGGCAGAATGAAATGAACATATATGAGATATCTTGTGTGACCTACTATTGACAGGCACAGTCTACTGATCTAGCGTGATTGCAGAATACAAACACACTGTGGCTAGGCTTCTACATACCCTAGGGCAGATAGCCTAGTGTCAACCTCTGAACCTATGCTAATGTTCGGGATGCACATTGTTCAGTGATGGTACTGATTGCAGGTTTTGTTTCTTCTTTGCTTTACCACTTCCTATGAACAACCTAGGTTTCTGCATAACATATTTGATTGTGACAGGATTTCACTATTTTGTATTGTATCTGTTGTCATAACACTGTGTGCACATGGTGGATTGGTGAATAGTGTGAGGTTCCTGGGTTGACACTTGCAACTGAGGGATATGTGTGGCCCACTGCTGTGCTCAAACTTGACCTAAGTGTTTGAGCATGCCCAGTTCAGACTTTCAGTGTTTTGTTGCCTGACATTTGTCTCATAGTTTTAAGTGTGTGAGCATGCCCAGTGTGACCTTGCAGTATGTTGCTGTCTGATGTCCACTACATTTGTTGATGTGTGTGAACATTACCAATATTAACATTTATACTATATGTGTGTTGAATATCAGGTTCTATTATTACTGCAGGCCTCACCTTTGTGTCTTAACTCGACAGGGATTATGCTATGTCTGCAAGGTTTTCATGAGATACTTAGCATTGACGTATCAACATTTTTTCATACAAGCTGACCATTGACATACTGTCATGGTTTAGTGGTTCTGTACTCTGACTATAGTGCACTGTATCCTGGGTTCGAGGACTGTCACTGCTTCATATTGTCATACATGCCAGAACAGACTGCTTCAAGAAAAGTGAAGCAAATATGAACTTGTTAACCTGCTTTTGATGAACTATACCCGCATTTGACCAGACTTGCACAACATTGCTCAATGTTGCCCAACATTGCTGGACAGTGCACAATATTGCTGAACATTGCCTGTAGTTGTGCTACTTAGTGTGTGCACTTTTGTTTACATATACTAAATAGTGGTGAGATCTGTTTAGCAGAGCTTTATATTGCTTAACACATAGCAATCATGCCTCAGGTGGTGCTGCAGGGCTGCCTATGTCGGATGCACATTTTCCACTCCCTATACATGTTTGTTAACAGGTAGTGTCAATTTAGGCATTGCTTTTACTGTATGTGCGAGTCAGAGAGAGGTATAATTTCCAGGGTTCCTACTGAGCCAGTGTATATGCTATGCGTTGCCTCTTTGCCAAGGCCAAAGCATAGTGGGCACGCCTCCTTCTGCCTACTGGGCAGGCTCAGGTTGTTCCTCCTCCGAGTCACGCTCTGCCTGTGATGGCCTTGCCAATGGTGGGGGGCTGTTGTGCCCGGCCCTATGCTGCTCCTGCTGCAGCTGTTTTCACAGGATCATATTGTGTAGCATAGCACATACCATGACTATTAGGGTACATGTAGCTGGTGAGTACTGCAAGGCTCCACCAGATGTGTCCAGGCACTGGAACCGTGACTTGAGCAGCCCAAACACACGCTTGATTACATTTTGTGTTTGTGCGTGTGCCTCATTATGACATTCCTGTTCAGGTGTGTGTGCATTTCTGATGGGTAACCCAACCGAACATGATGCTATGCACGTAGGTAGATGCGCGGCCAAACTGAACCAAGTAAACAACAAGAGGCCAGCAATAGATGGTCCTGAAGTAAGAAATAATTATATCCAATACGTATACATGGCTAAAATGATTCTTTATTAGACAGACCGGTTTCGGCAACCAATGCCTTCTTCAGTGTATCAAAATAATAAAATACACTGAAGAAGGCATTGGTTGCCGAAACCGGTCTGTCTAATAAAGGATCATTTTAGCCATGTATACGTATTGGATATAATTATTTCTTACTTCAGGACCATCTATTGCTGGCCTCTTGTTGTTTACTCATTTCTGATGGGTGTCATCAGCCACGGCTCGAGTGCATATCCAGCATCCCCCACTAGGTGACCACGAGGGATGTCCCCATTGGCAAATGTCTGGTACAGCTTTGTCAGATGCCAGATATGGGAGTCATGGTAGCTTCCAGGGCAGCCAGCTCACACATTCATTATTATGCCCTGGACATCACACACGACCTGGCAGTTGATGGAGAGGTAACCCTTGCGGTTATAGTAGACCCTACCCCGCTCACTGGCTGGTGCTTTGATGCGAATGTGCATGCAGTCTATTGCACCCACTACCTCAGGGTATTCCACTATTTGCTGGAAGAGATGCATATTGCTGGCCAATACCTCACAGGATTTGGGGAAATATACATGATCACCGACATGTGCTGCCATGGCATTCAGGAATTGGTGCAGTACCCTAGATGCTGATGCCTGTGAAATCCCCATCATATCACCAGTTGGTCTCTGGAAGGTACCTGTTGCTAATATTCTTAGGCCAACACATACCTTGGTTTCCACCGGGATGGGTTCCCCTCTGTTGGTTCTGTGTGTGAGGCATGGCCTGCACAGCTCAACAATTTGCTGCATGAGGTCTCTGTCCACTCTATAGTGCTCCACTATCTCCAGCTCATGTAGCCCCTGGTAGGTTACCCTAGGCCTGTGCACTCTTCTCCGTCTCCTCACTGTGGGTTGCTCAGCAGCATTTGCATTGTCACCACCCTCAGCATGTTGCATATGTCACCTTCTGACAGCAATGGCAGCCCCTAACATTTCTTTGTCTCAGTAAAGCTTTTTCAGTTTTCATTTCTATTAGCTTACTGCAGTGTTGCAGTGTGTCTGAGAAATACATACTGGAATGTTTTTGGTTGAGTTTTGAGTGCTGGGCTGGGCTAGTGTAATGCCTGTGTAATTGGCTGATTCCGATTGTTTTCACCTTCTAGCTCTGCTAGTACTCCCTGGTTAACTTCCTACTATTTGTTGTGCTTCCTTTTTCCTTTCTGTTTCCTCAGGGGGCAGCGCCGCACAAACAAGCGCAAACATGCGCACACCAGCTCACACGCGTGCACACATGCTTACATGGACTAAAACTTGCTTACTCCTGTTAAAATGCATGCACACTGGTGCAAACGCGCTTACAACTGTATACACAGCCTTACATATGCTTACTCAAGCCTACACGCACACACGCTTACATGCACGCACACTGTCTTACTTGGGTTTACTGGCGCGCACATTCACGCATGCACGCTCAGCAAGAAACTTTGGTGTTATCCACAGCATACACCTTCAATTTCTTGACTTTACCTGGCCTACCTGTTGACACACCTCTTTCACTATTATGTAAAGCTAAGCTGACACATCTCACTCTGCTCCAATGAGCTGCACTCCTTTCATACATAGCCCCCTCGTGATGTCACCTATCTTCTACTCTGTTACTCCACTTATCCTACTCCTACACTCCACTGACTGTGCTCATTTGCTATGTGAACTTGTGATTCACTATCATAATTCTCATTTGCATAGGATTGCCTACTAATGCTTAGTTACATCTCTTAGACTGAGTTTCCCCCCTTAGCAACCTCTACTCGGTGGCCATGTTGTCTTCAGCCTGCCTTTCCCCTTGCATTGTAAATTCATTTTTGCTATGAAATCCACATTTGTGAATCTTAATTATTCATTTTCTGCTTTTTAGGGTGCACTGTGCTACAGTTAAACCCCGGAAATCAGGATTAAAAAAAAAAGTTATTTTATTTTTAATTTGCATCACTTCCTATTGCCAATGGCCATATTTTTGGCCATTGGCATGCTTCCTCCTGTGAATGCATGCTTTTTTTACAGCTGACACAGCTCCGTTTTGCTATTTGCAGAACCATACTCAGTTATCAACTGAGTACATTTCTGCAGATAACACTACTCCTACTCGGACAGGTTCGGGTTTCCTGGATCGCAAATTTACCTCATTTGCATGGCTTTCACTTGCAATTGAGATAATTTGCATATCCCAGCCCTGTCCGTGTAGGACTAGTTTAGAGAGCTCAGTTGCACACCCCTGCCGGCTGTTCCTCGAGCGCTCGGCAGACATGTTGGCTTTCTGGAGTCTTACTCTACTCTTAGACTCCGTTCAAGCCTTCGTGAATCCGGTCCAAAATGTATTAATAGCTTTCTTTTCCTAACTAATAACTGTGTAACACCTGTATAACTGCAAACCGTCCTTCCTTAATGGATCTCTTTACTAATTTTAGCTATCCACAGTAATAAGCTTTGTTTATAGGAAAATGTGCATTGAAGAGAATGAATGCACTCAGTTTGTTTTATTTATATGTTACATTAAAGGTATACCAATTTGTTATCCTCAATGACAACAATCTCTGTTTTTCCAAGATCTTGGTTTGCCTTGGGAATGCACATTTATTTTACAATTTCTGTAGTCAGACTTGTAATGAGATTGTTTTTACTCAGTGAAGTTTACTTCATATAGTGTATTTTCTTACTGAAATGTATGCGGTCCAATTGGTTATGAATCCCCTGAGCTCATTTTTGTTTTATATCACTTAAAATATTCAGACATGCCATATAACTATTTAAAGTAACTATGACAATGCCAAAGAAATTATTTTAAACTTTAGGCCTAGCCATATTTTATGATGCAGAAATTTTTTTTCAGATGAGATGTAATGTATGCCCATTTTATGTAAGCAAAGCCAGTCATTATAAACTCATAAAAGGGAAATGGCAGTCTACAAAAATCATCTCATCCTCAATGAAACTGCATTACTTAATTGGTGATAATATATCCCTACCATGAAATTCAACATTTCTTACAATACACAATTTATAAGCAGCTACAGATACATTTATAGAAATTCAGAATGAAGCCATTGACTTCCACCTCTCAGAGAAACTAATGTAGCCTTTATTTATTTATTTAGTTATGCATATGTGTATGTATGTATGAAGTTATGTGTGTATTAATGTACATGTGCATATATGTTTTGTAAGCTTTGCTGTCCTACTGCATTGAGTCAAAATTTTCAAAGAAGCCCAGACAGGAAATTGTCATAATATACTTAACAGAGTCCTTTATGTTAGATTAGAAAACGTTGATATGATAGTAATAAGGTTTGTAAAGGATGGCAGTGTGAGTAATAACAATAGTTATTGGAAATGTAAGTTAGATAATTTACATACAATGTCAACTTACTTATAAGAACAGAATGTCCATACCTGCCTTACAATCACCACATGGATGGTAACTTGGAATGGCATTACTGAATCATCCTTAAGAATTTATAATAACCAAGAGATTCAGAAATGTGATAGTGGTACTGTAATGATGTCATCATTGTCCTCACATTTCATTTCTCAGCCCCTCAAGAGTTTTGTAATTGCAATAACAAAGACAGGAGTTGGTAAGTGGTATAATAATTGTAACATAATTAGCATGTAGTTAAATAACAAGGTGTAGTAAAAGGACAACTATGACACACAATGATTTATAATAATGCACACATGTTTTATGAGAATATACACATCACTGGTTCCTCTGGATTAAGTGCAAATAGACGTGCATTTGCATTACAAAAATACTACAAAAATATAGCTTTATGTTCACCAGTAAATGACTTTTGATATCTAAATACATTACTTCTAATTAAAAAAAATCTAAAATAATATTGATACACTCTAATTAGCACATTAAAATATGTCACTTTCATTTTACAATCCATTGCACAGCATCTAAAACAAAATCTGGTTTAAATAAATGTGTATTCTGTTCTGCCAGGTTATTTGAAAATGTAGTCCTAAGTGATTCGATTTTACATTTGGCAGCAGAAAGTCATTGACTGGTGCAAGTGCAAAACATTTGCAATATTGTACAACTATACTTACGAACTTGAACTCACCTGACCTTAATTACAATGCAGTATATTACTATCAGCACTGCAGCTGTTACAGACGGGATAGAGTTTTGTTGACAATATGGCCTTTTCATTCATTTTGCAAGCTGGCATTCAGCCTTCACTTTCGGTTTTCACTGCCAACATTTGAGAATGCTGCTTAATCATAATTTGAATGGATGGCCTGAGACCTAAATATAGGAGTGCCAACACACGCTTATTTTCTTTTCCCCTTATATTGAAAACACTTCATTATTTTCCAGTGATATTTTTGGAAGTGGCTCACATTGATAAAGTCCTGTTTGAACAAATTGCACAGAGATTTTTGATAGTTTGTCATAAGACTATGAAACATGCCCGCATGCCTTGCAAGTGAAATGTGGAGTTACAATATATACATTAGGAAATTACAATCACTGGTAAAAGATTGTTAACATATAAATTAAATATAAAACTCAGAAAAATTAAACAAGAGCAATATACATTAAACAGGTATATTACATTGTGCAAATTGATATCTACCCTATTCTTCTTTCTCATGGTAAAACAAATGAACACATGTATACATACACAAATGCATAAAGACAGACCAGTATTTGACATAACAACAATATTGTATTCAGTGAATGCTTCTTAATGAGATCATAACATGCATACATACAGTCATGGAAATAGATTAGTTTAACCTGCTTATGTTTAATCAGGTTGTATTTGTGATTACCCCTGAGATTGTGTTTAAGATGTAGGAAATGAGTATGGCTATAATAAAGACTCTCATTTGTCTATAGCTGATGACAACATAGTGGTATAGCAGTTAACATCTCTGCCTCATGTAATTATTTTACTGGTTCATTTCCTGGCTATCAGGTGTACTTTCTATGTACATACAGCATATTTTCCCTCTGTCTGCAAGGATTTTCATTGGGAGTGGTTTAGAAATTTTGAACTGAGCAAAAGGTAAACAGAGAAAGACCATATTGCAATTTAGGAAAAAGAACATTCTTGACTAGGAAAAGTGGGAAGAGGGGAGAGCAAATGAGAGATTATATAGCAGAGTTTAAGTTGAAACAGTACTAAGTTAGTTATTTTGTCTATGTGATTTGAAAAAGTTACAGAAGGATAAAGATTAAGTCCTGGGTATTTGTGTTCAGAAATGAGCTGAGTGACATTGTGGTTATTAGAGGTGTTACTGGCAGGTAGAAGAGGAATTATGTAAAGGCTTGTAAATAGCATAAGATTTGCATTTTGTGCGTAATTAGAAGGAGATTACAATCAGACCCATTGCATAGTTAAAGACAGACTGTTGTAGTTTTCTCTAGACATCAGAGGGGCATTTAGTGGCTTGTAATATTAGGATGACATCTGCATATACTATGACATCAAGGGATGGGAGATCATCTGTAAAAACAGAATGGGACCTAGAACTGAACTTTGTAACACTCTGGTGTTTAGGATGCCAAGAGATGATAAAAGGTTGTTAATGTGGACTTTTAGTGATCTCAGGGTAATTTTGGAATGACTTGATATTGTTGTGGACAAAGTAAAGTTTGTTCATTTTCATAAGAAAATTCTGGTT
Source organism: Protopterus annectens (assembly GCF_019279795.1). NCBI lineage: Eukaryota > Metazoa > Chordata > Ceratodontiformes > Protopteridae > Protopterus > Protopterus annectens. The sequence goes on from NC_056729.1 coordinate 3,621,299, forward strand.
AACAGTTTCAAATGTTCTGGTCATACCTACAAATATACCTGCAGTGATCAGATCATCATTAATGTTACAAAAATGGAGTTAGTTGCAGTGAGTAAAGTAGTGAAGGTACTGAAGGCATATATAAAACAGGGTCTATATTAGAACTGCGAAAGTCCTATTCACCGAATATGTAAATACCGACACATATTACGTGAACCGCGAATACACCAAATGCCCTAAACCATGAAATTCAAAAACTCGAACCGTCATAGTTGTCCAACCCCACCACCTGCTACATACTACCTACCTAAACAAAATAAATAAACCACATACATACACTAACCAAAACCCTACTTTTAACCCTAAACTAAACCCTATTTCTAACCCTAAACAAAATTTTGCATATACTACCATCTATGCACTTACTTTAACCCGCACCCTAACCCTAAGGTCCGTAACTATTGTACACTTACCCTAAGAAGCTATACCCAAACAAAATAAATAATCCACACACATACACTTAACAAAACCTTACTTCCAACCCTACACTAAACCTCACATACATTGCCATCTATGCACTTATCTTAACCCGCACCATAACCCTAAGGTCCGTAACTATCGCACACTTACCTTATGGAGCTATACTGCAGAAGGGCCAACCATGACAATTTGACATTTTGGATTTCGCGCTTCAGGATGATCGATGTTTTCGCGGTTCGATGAATACGTTTCAACGCTTCCGTATTCGGGTAAGTGGACCTTCGTGGTTTTAATAGGGAACCTCTAAAACCATGTCGTTTGTCTAATAACAAACCATAGCCATCATATGTTTCATTATTTGTTTTTGCAGGATTTAGTCAAATATTTTTGTAACTGAGCAGAGATTTGAGATAGGTTTAAAGTGCTTATAGTTTTAGGAAAGGGTATTTTATACAGGGGAATTACAATTGATTATTTTAAATCTGGAGGCATTATTCTTGTAAGGTAAAGATTATATATGTGTAGGTTGAGGACTTAAAACAGTTTTATCTGCTTCTCTTTTCAGGAAGTCGTGATGTAACTAGATGACTTTGTAGGAGAATTGTTTAAGCTTTTTCAAGAGCATGATGGTTTCTTCTACATTGATCTCTTGATGGAATATTGCAGCAGATTCAGTTAATGAGTATTGCGCTGGTTGAGAGAAGTTTGAAAGGTTGTATTGAGATGGTGTAGAGCATTAAAATTAATTAATGAGTTATTGTATTGTGGCAGTAATGTAGTGCTCTTCTAGTAGTAGCTTCTTGTTCTATTTTTAAAGTTGTGGGAGAGCATTTAGATTTAGCAATTTCTCCTGTTAAATTCTTTTATTTCCTTACAGAATTGTTTCAGGTTACTGTTAGCAGTATTTTGTTATTTCTTAAGTCTCTAGAGTTGGCCAAATTAGTTGCTATTCTAATTTGTTTTATTAGTGTTTGATAGGATTGAAGGTCATGGTCATGCCTGGATTTAGCTGTTTGTGTGCTGACTATTCTTTTCTGCTGTATCGTTCAGTATGATATTTTATACAGTATATAACAACTGCTGTGACATAGCAATGACAGGACAACTGAAAGGGGCACACCCCCCAGTCCTTCATTCTTCTCTAAGATTTACTTTAAGACACCTAATATTATTTCTTAATAAAAATGTACATTCAGCCACTTTTTAAATGCTTATTTTTAAATAAGTAGGAACCAAGTAAAACTCCTGCCACCAGTTGTCTATTCATTGTTTTTCCTGGATCTTTTGGTAGAAATTAAGTCTGGGTGGGGTGCTGGGGAGTCAGGGAAAGAAAAGCTCCGAGTGCACTATATAACCATTTAGACTAGTTTATTTGACATTAAAATGCAATTCCATTTATTTATTTCAAATGCTTGCATTTTCTTAAAGTCATGTAGTTCATCAAAGTGCAAGGATAATGCTTTGCTTACGCTTCACTGGCAGATATTTCATAGAAATGAGATTGTCTCAGATGTTACTCTAAAGGTAGTAATGGTGCATACTATTTTAAGAATTAAATGTTTTCTTCTGGGATTATGACTATCAATATGTAATTTTTTTTCATGTTTGGCTGGGCAGTACACAGCAATATATTCTTTACTTTATTAACCATTAAATCATAGCTACTTGTGTATCCTAGTAATATGCAGCCTCACCATATCTTTTATCTTTACATTTGTAAACTTACCTTTGGTTAACATTTGGTCACATTGTGCTTCCCGTGTGCAATGTTTCACATTATAAGTTCAGACAGCATCTTATAACTGTTAGCTACCATCTTTGATAACTCTGAGCTCTGCCATTCCAGCTTACTGTCAAAACAACCTGCTGCAGCTATATTTTCATGAAGCAGGATGACATAAAAAGAGATTGTTAGTCTTTCTTATGCATGATAAAATATTGTTTGAAAGATTTTATTTGAGGCCCACTTATAAACTGTACAACTAGAAGTGCTATAATTGAAAGACAAACAAGTATTTTCTGTGAGTAGTGATATACCTCCTTCCACAAATCAAATACTAAATTATTTTGTCATATGCTGCATTTCTCTGGATGTCATTATACATGGTTCTCATTCTATCATCAATAGTATACTATACATACAATAATATACTATACGAATGTATGTACTTTTCTCTGAAATGTCAACTTATTCTCATTTGTAATTGTGTTATGTTGTTGATGTTTCTGTCTATTTGTGGAACTTTTCTCTCCAGGTCTCCACTGAAAATGGGTAATCTCTACCCATTCGGACTTTCCTGGTTAACAAATGTCGAACAAATAAATAAGTACCCATGCTGAAACTAATATTACAACAGTATAAGGACAAAATCACCTGGTTGCAATTCCATAGTTACATACAGTTTCACTGGCTGAAAACAAGTTATGTTTTGGTTTGATATATATTCACTGCATATCACAAATGTCACAAACTGAGTGGTAAACCTATTATTGCAGTTTATTTGTTTTTAAACTGTGTCTTAAAGTTGTATAGTGTTCTATTCCTAATATTCAAAGTAATAATTATTGCATTCTGTACCCTAGGCTAAGGCTTAAATTAGTGAGTTGTGATCAATGCTCTGTCTTGGTTACAAATACAAATTAATAAATGAATACATATTAACAAGACACCAGCCACTCTGACTATGCAGCTCCTTCACATTTTCCAGTAAGCTCATATATTTACCTTTGTTATTTTTCCATGTTTGGGACTAAATACGTTTGGTACATTTTGATACCCCTTCCTGCTTTCCACTATGATTATTTGTTTATTTATTTATTTATTTATTTATTTATTGCCTCTGTCTGTGTTAGATTTGTTTCTTTAACAGCATTATGTCAGTCTGCCATCTCTTCATAATGTGTAAGTTTTCTACATTTAATACAAGTAAGTAGCCCATTTGCATTCTCTAATAAAATAGTAACATTGCATGTCACTTTTGCTGATACCCATATTCTCCAATTGGGTGCTCCTACCACCTTCCTTTTAGAATGCATTGCATATTCTCCCCTTATATTATATGCAGACAAACTTAAACCAGTTGATGTGAAGCTACTGTTTAGATTTGGGAGCTCTGAGCCCCCTCCTCATCAAACTCTTCAGTATGGAAACACCCTAAATTTCTAAAAGGTCAGTAGAAATTTTACTTCCTTAACCAATTCTGCACTACTTCCTTTACTGCAGCTTTAGTTCAAATAATACAATAACTATAACACTCTAAATGAATGAATGTCAATAGAAATAAACCATTCACAGTTTTCAACAAGACCTTTATATGTTCCCCTTTCAACAAAAAGTAAACATTCATCTTCTCCCCTAGGTGACAGGGCATGTGTTTTTGGATGCTTGAGAGGACTTCTATTTCACCAGTCTACAACAGGAACAAAGGTGCTTAAAATAGATATGGAAACTCTACCATTATTTACAAAATTAGTTTAGTGAGTATATCCTGTAAAAAATGGAAAACAAGTTTGTCTTTTACCATAGTTCTGTAACAAGATTCGGGGCCAGATTCACGATGGCTTGCATGGAGTCTAAGAGTAGAGTAAGACTCCATGCAGCCATCATGTCCGATGAGCGATCCAGGAACAGCCTGCAGGGGCATGCAAGAGAGCTCCTAAAACGGCCCTTACACGGACAGGGGCGGGTCATGCAAATTACCTCAATTTCAGCCGAAAGGCATGCAAATGAGGTAGATTTGCGATTCAGGAAACCCGAACCTATCCGAGTAAGAGCAGTGTTATTTGCAGAAATGTGCTCAGTTGACAACTGAGTACCGTTCTGCAAATAGCAAAACGGAGGTTGCATCCAGTACAGGAAGCATGCCAATGGCCAAATATATGGCCATTGGCAATGTTTCCCGATGCAATATGAAAATAAAAATATTTTTTTTTTTCCTCCGATATCCGATGTTAAAGCGTAGCGCAGCGCCGCACAAACGGGCTGCACTCTAAAAACCAGAAAAATAAAATTCAAAACCCACAAATGTGGATTTTATTTAACTTGTTAATTTACAATGCAAGTGAATGGCAGGCTGAAGACAACATGGCCACTGAGTAGAGGTTGCTAAGGGGGGAAGTACAGTCTAAGAGATGTAACCAAGCATTAGTAGGCAATCCTATGCAAAGGAGGGTTAGGATAGTGAATCGCAGGATTGCATAGCAAATGAGCACAGTCAGTGGAGTGTAGGAGCAGGATAAGGGGAGTAACAGAGTAGAAGATACGTGACATCATGAGTGGGGTATGTATGAAAGAAGGGAAGCTCATTGGAGCAGAGTGGCATGTGTCAGCTGTCATTTACACATCATTGAAAGAGATGTGTCAACAGGTAGGCTAGGTAAAGGCAAGAAATGGAAGGTGTATGCCATGAATAACACCAGAGTTTCTTGCTGAGCGTGTATGCGCATGTGTGCACGCCTGTAAACCCGAGTAAGACAGTGTGCGTGCATGTAAGCGTGAGTGCGCGCGTTTAAGCAGGAGTAAGCATGTATAAGGCAGTTTAAAGTGTTGTAAGTGCGTTTGCACTGGTGTGCACGTGTTTTAACCCGAATAACCAAGTTGTAGTCAGTGTAAGCATGTGTGCGCGCTTGTGAGCTGCTGTGAGCATGTTTGCGCTTGTGTGCGCAGCGCTGCACCCCGAGGAAACAGAAAGGAAATAGGAAGCACAACAAATAGTAGGAAGCTACCAGGGAGTACTAGCAGAGCTAGCCGGTGAAAACAATCAGAATCAGGCAATTACACAGGCAGTACACTAGCCCAGCCCAGCCTAGCACTTAAAACTCTGCAAACAACAGTCCATTATGTTTCTCACAAGAGACACTGCAGTAAGATAATAGAAGTGAAAACTGAAAAAGCTTTACTGAGACAAAGAAATGTTAGGGGCTGCCATTGCTGTTATAAGGCGACATATGCAACATGCTGAGGGTGGTGCCAATGGAAATGCTGCTGGACAACCCACAATGAGGAGACAGAGAACAGTGTACAAGCCCAGGGTAACCTACCAGGGGCTACATGAGCTGGAGATAGTGGAGTGCTATAGAGTGGACAGAGACCTCCTGCAGCAAATTCTTGAACTGTGCAGGGCATGCCTCACACACAGAACCAACAGAGGGGAACCCATCCAGTGGAAATCAAGGTATGTGTTGACCTAAGAATATTAGCAACAGGTACCTTCCAGAGACCAACTGGTGATATGATGGGGATATCACAGGCATCAGCATCCAGGGTACTGCACCAGTTCCTGGATGCCATGTCAGCACATGTCGGTGATCATGTATATTTCCCCAATTCCTGTGAGGTATTGGCCAGCAATATGCGTCTCTTCCAGCAAATAGCGGAATACCCTGAGGTAGTCAGTGCAATAGACTGCACGCACATATGCATCAAAGCACCAGCTGGTGAGCGGGGTAGGGTCTACTTCAACCGCAAGGGCTTCCCCTCCATCAACTGCCAGGTCATGTGTGATGCCCAGGGCATAATACTGAATGTGTGTGCTGGCTGCCCTGGAAGCTACCATGATTCCCATATCTGGCATCTGACGCAGCTGTACCAGACATTTGCCAATGGGGACATCCCACATGGTCACCTAGTGGGGGATGCTGGCTATGCACTGGAGTCGTGGCTGATGACACCCATCAGAAACACACACACACCTGAACAGGAATGCCATAATGAGGCACACGCACAAACACAAAATGTAATCGAGCATGTGTTTGGGCTTCTCAAGTCACGGTTCCGGTGCCTGGACACATCTGGTGGAGCCTTGCAGTACTCACCAACTACATGTACCCAAATTGTCATGGTATGTGCTATGCTACATAATATGATCCTGTGAAAACAGCTGCAGCAGGACCAGCATAGGCCTGGGCCAAACAGCCCCCCGCCATTGCCAAGGTCATCACAGGCAGAGCGTGACTCGGAGGAGGAACAACCTGAGTCTGCCCCAATAGGCAGAAGGAGGTGTGCCCAGTATGCTTTGGCCTTGGCAAAGAGGCAATGGATAGCACATACACTGACTCAGTAGGAACTCTGGAAATGATACCTCTCTCTGACTCACACATATAGTAAAAGGGATGCCTAAGTTGACACTACCTGCTTTCAAACATGTACAGGGAGTGTAGTATGTGCATCCGACATAGGCAGCCCTGTAGCACCACCTGAGGCATGATTGCCATGTGTTAAGCAATTTAAGGCAGTGCTAAACAGCATTTACCACCATGTAGTATATGCAAACAGAATTGCACACACCAACCAGTACAACTGTGCTCAATGTCGAGTAATATTGGACAATGTCCAGCAAAGTTGGTGAATATACAACAATGTCGGACAAGCCTGGTCTAAGTAGGGCATAGCTGAACAAAAGCCAACATGCTCATATTTGCTTAACTGGCCCTTAAGCAGTCTGGTCTGCTCAGTATGAAAATATAAAGCAGTGATGGGCCTTGAACCCAGGATACTGTGCACTATCATTAAAGTACTGAACCACTAAACCAAGACAGTATTGCAGTGATCAGCCAGTATGAAGAATGTTGATAAGTCTATGCAAAGTATCTCATGGAAACCCTGCAGGCACAGCATAATCCCTGTTGAGTTATGACACAAAGGTGAGTCCTGCAGTAAGAACAGAACTTGACTTCCAACACACACAGTATAAATGTTAATACTGGTCATGTTCACACACATCCACAAATGTAGTGGACTTCAGATCGCAACATACTGAAAGGTCACACTGGGCATGCTCACACACTTGAATAAATGAGACATATGTCAGGCAACAAAACATGGAAAGCCTGAACTGGGCATGCTCACACACTTAGGCCATGTCTGAGTACAGCAGTGGGCCACACATATCTGGCATGTGTTAACCCAGGAACCTCTCACTATCCAGCAACCCACCCTGTGCACACAGTTACATGACAACAGACACATATATAATATAGTGGAACCCTGTCATGATCAAACATGTTCCGCAGATACCTAAGTTGTTCATAGAAACTGGGAAAGCAAAGACGATAAAGACCTGCAAACAGTATCAGCAATAAATATTGTGCATCCCGAACATAAGCATAGGTTCAGAGGTCAATACTAGGCGATCTGCCCTAGGGCATGTACAAGCCTAGCCAGAGTGTGTTTGGCTTTTGCAACCCTGTCAGATTACTACACTGTGCCAGTGAATAGTAGGTCACACAAGATATCCCATGTACGTTTAGGCTAGTGTGCCTTTGTCTAGCAGGGACACAGAAGATATCCCAGGGGTAAACATACGATCAGCCATACAGCCATCAAGATGTCCCCTGTAGGTGGTCAGTGGGTGGCTCTGCCTATGTGAAACTGTGATCACAATCCGGAGTGAGTGGAGGCCCTGGGATAAGAATCAGTCCCTCCAGCATGTCCTATTAACATCTGTGCTGAGGTATATGTCCCTGTAGCTACAAGGGAGTCAGATATCCTGAGGTGGAGCATGTCCAGTAATTCTGGGTTGGGTATTACTGTAAACAACAGGCACACATCATATCCGAGTAGGTGGTAAGTGACTGAGTAGAGCTGGGGTTACTGGATCCAAACTGTGCAGGTCATCCATGTGAGTCCCTACATCTGCTTGGTGAGAAACTTCTGTGGCCAGTACAGTTTCTGCAGGTGTTGGGTAAGGTACACCCCAAAGGTGGCATTGTAACCAAGCATGGTTGTGATGAGTATAGGGGCACAATTACCTCACTCGCTCTAGATGTGAAACCATATGGGATAAGGTGGCTTATATAGAAGGTCTGTCCAACCACTTTGGCAACGTGAATGTCAAAGGCGACAGTACAAACAAGTCATGTCCCCAATCACCTAACAACTCCTACCATATGTAATGGAGTACTACCTATGTGGTAATGTGTGGGCATGTTGTTATTCCCAAAGGGGATGACTATGCAACTAATGACATTTAGCTGTAGGCCATGGCTCAGGCACCAGTCATCCATCTCTGTGAGACCCTGTTGGAGTATGCATGTGGCAGCTGGAGAGTTGATTATGGCACAAAGTTTGCAGTCAAGTGCGAACAAGGTCAGCCATATTCCCCCTGTGGTAGCCTGTACATCAGACAAATATATACTGAACAAGAGAGGTCCCAGGACTGAACCGTGTGGGGTGCCACGTGTAACTGGTGTATAGTCAGACATGGCACCTGCAATTCTGACCATGTGTGTGCTATCCCTGATCCAGGTAGCAATCCATCATGTGCGATATGTGTCCATGTCGATGCTGGTGAGCCTATGCATAATGGCCCAGTGGGTTATTGTGTGGAAGGGTTTTGCAAGATTCAGGTAGGCTGCGTGTACAACTGTCCCTATGTCAATGGACCTGTTAACTGTCTAAAGAATACAAACATGTTCAAGAGGCAAGATCTGCCCACAACAACGATGAAATGTGCAGGGCACAGTGTCTGTAGGTTTCCGATGTCTATGTGTAAGAGTCCCATGACAATACGTTCCATAACTTTGCAGAACAGGCTGGGTAGGCTTATAGGGCAATATTGTCTGTGGTCTGTTGTGGCACCAACTATGTGGAGTGGGACCACTGTCGCTGTCCAGGCCTGCTGAATCTAGCTTTGTTTGTATGCTTGTTATTTCCCTGGAACGCTAATTCCACCTAAAACGCGGCTTCTCATTGCTTCTGTGGATCCCTAGAGATATCTGCATTGCTTACTGTACTTATTTCCTTGCTTCACTTGAAAGAAAGTTACTGTTTGTCGTTTTTGCATTTAAGTTACCTGTAACACATTGCACTTGTTACCTGGCACTTGCTCACTAAAGCAATTATAAGTCAGCACTAAAAATTAAAAGCACTACACCCTCGCTCCCCATTGGCCCTTGTTTTCAATTATAAAGGAATTCCCAATATTATTCTAGCATGTCCAAAGGTCAGTTGTCAATCTCCTCTCTGGTCCAGCTGGTGAATATGGGAATCTTGAGGCAATGTTACAACTGCCTCATGTACACAGACAACCCTCTCCTCCTCCCAACAAATTCTAACACATGTGAGAGATGCAACCATATAGCCAAACTGGAGGCTAAGCTCTCTCAACTCAGTACTGGCAAAACCAGTCAGGAGGAGAAGGAAACCACACTCACTGCAATTCCAGTCTCACATAGACCTACCACGACAGCAAACCAAACACATAATCACACAAAAACATACTCAGAGGCCCTAAATAAAGATCTGCCTAAGCAGCAGAGACCTCCAAAGCAGACACCCAAGCAACCGCTACCCCAAAAAAAAACACGTGCAACACATATCTCACAAAACCAGTGTGCCGAACAGTCACAGCCCTTAAGGCTAAACAACACACCTGATACACTTGTAATAGGTGACTCTATCATCAGGCACACTGACGTCCCGCTCACCAGGCTGAACAAGGAGAAGGTCACGGTGAGCAGCCTGTCTGGTGCTAGGATCCGCCACATAACACAAGCACTCAGGTCACTCCAAGGCAAGTACAAATATGACTCAGTCATTGTCCATGCTGGTGTGAATGACCTGAGACGTACCTCCCTGGACTACATGAAAAGAGACATAGAGGAGCTCTCTGAGCATGTAGCCCAGGCTGGTATGACCCTGACCTTGAGTAGCATCTTACCCTCACCAAGAATGATGCCACAGTATGAAGACAAGATGATCAATTTCAACAATTGGCTTAAGTATTGGTGTCATTCAAAAGGGATCCAATGCCTATCAGCTTGGGATGATATGCACGACAAGCCACGATGCTTTGCTAGGGACGGCTTGCACCTGTCACCCTGGTTTCGGATATTGGCAAAGGCTCTTGCTACCCCATAGTGCCTTTTAGGCAAGGCTCAAAAGACAAACCCACCTCCATAGGTATCACAAGGGATAAGAAACTAAGAGTAATGCTACTCAGCTAGAAGTCTAAACCTCAAGATGCACTTTTCGAAACTCTCCTTAGCATGGAGAACATCGATATCTGTGCAGTAACAGAAACCTGGTTCAGGGGTCCCAGAGCACCCCAGCACTACCAGGTTATAACTCATACCATGCTTTTGGCCCCAAAACTTGGACCGAACCACAAAAGGAGGGAGTATCGATATTCATCAAAGATACCCACACCTCCAGGTTGGTGGCAAAGCAAAGCATCAGAGACTATCCATGTGCAACTAACAGTGGGTAAAACTGCCTTCCAGTTTATAGCCTGCTACAGACCACCCTCCCAAACCCAGGAACCCCACTCGGCCTTCCTGAGAACACTGGAAAATATGAAGGTCTCTCCGAACACCATTATATTGGGCGACTTCAACTACCCAAACATAGATTGGGAGCATTACTCTAGCTCCAACACCCTTGCCCAAAGGTTCCTAGAATTCATAAACTCAAATGCTATGGAACAACTTGTTACCACTCCCACAAGAGGGAAAACATACTGGACCTGATCATCACCAACATGTGGACTCTATGCTCCAGACCAGAAGTGTATCCCTCACTGGTAAGATCAGACCATAAACTGATCTCACTGGATATTCACATCGACCCACCCCTGCCCAGAAAACCACAGTGAAAAATTTCTCTAAAGCAAATTTCACACTGCTCAAAACTGAGGTGGAATCCTTCAAAGCCCGGCCTGTGGAAAATGGCCCAGACCGCAGAATCCTTTATAAATGCATTCTATGAACACCTTCAGGACTGCATGGATCATGCAATCCCAAATAAAACCAAGACCCAATCCTCCAAAGGCAGGCGACCTGTCTGGTGGACCCCAGCCATAAACAAACTATACAATAGAAGGAGGAAGCTACTACATGATAGAGCAAAATCCCAAAAAGGGAAGGCATCTCTGATCAGTATTAGCAAAAACTAAGGGCACTCATAAAATCGTCAAAGGCCAGCTTCGAGAAAAATTGCACAGGACACTAAGGATAATCACAAGGCTTTCTTTAGTTATGTTAGGAACCTGGGTGGGAATTCCCAGATATGCTCAGAATTAGTCCAAAATGACAAAAAATACACTGATCCCACGGACATTGCCAACATCCTAGCTGACAGATTCAGCGCAAACTTCTCCCCTCCACCAAAAGGGCAAATATCTATCCCAGCAGAGTGCTGCCCCTGACATCTCAGATGCTCAGGTGGGAGCCGCCCTCTCAAAGCAAAAACACAGCATCAATGGGACCAGACGGTGTCCCAGGCTGGCCCCCTACATGAACTCCAAGAAGAGCTAAACCCAAACATAAAACTACTGTTCAATCTCAGCCTTACTACAGGATATGTACCCAAAGAGTGGCGTATAGCAACAGTGGTCCCTCTCCACAAAGGTGGTGCCTCAGCAGACCCTGGAAACTATTGCCCCATAAGCCTGACTAGCTTGGTCTGCAAAGCTATGGAAAGGATCATCATGGACCTCATAAATAAAGATATCGGGGACCTACAGACACTGGATCCTACCCAGTTTGGCTTTGTTAAGGGCAGATCCTGCCTCTTAAACCTGGTTGACTTCTTTGAAACAGTCACCAAGGCCATTGACGAAGGGAAGGTGGTCCACACAGCCTATCTGGACCTTGCAAAAGCCTTCGATACAATACCCACTCGGGCATTATAGATAAGCTCACCAGCTTAAATATAAACCCCTATGTCACTAGATGGGTTGCAAACTGGCTCAAGGACAGAACCCACATGGTTAGAATTGCTGGAGCCATGTCAAACTCCAAACCAGTTACAAGTGGCGTCCCACAAGGCTCAGTCCTGGGACCTCTCTTGTTTGGTATATATTTCTCGGAGGTACAGGCCAACATGGAAGGACTGTGGCTGACCAAGTTCGCAGGTGACTGCAAACTGGGTGCCATAATCGACTCTCCAGCCGACACAAGCATCCTCCAAAAGGGCCTCATAGAAACAGACAACTGGTGCCAGAGCCATGGCCTCAAGCTAAACGCCAAAAGTGTATAGTCATCCCTTTGGCAACACAAAGTGCCCACAAATTACCACATAGGTGGTAATCCATTAAGTACAGAAGAAGTAATTAGGGACCTGGGGACCCAAGTTGATAGCAATCTCTCATTTGACAACCACGTGGCCAAAGTGGTTAGAAAAACATTTTATATAGCCCACCTAATCATGAAGGGATTCACATCTAGATTAGGGAAGGTCATCGTGCCTCTTTACTCATCCCTCATCAGGCCCATAATTGAGTACAATGCCCCTTTTGGGATGTACCTTACCAAACACCTGCAGCAACTGGAAAGACCCCAAAAGTACCTCACCAAGAGGATCAAAGGGCTCAAACAGATGCCATATGCTGCCCGGTTAAAGAAACTCCAGCTCTACTCAGTGGCATACCGCCTGCTCAGAGGTGACCTGGGCCTGACATATAAGGCCATGTCCAACCCGGAATTAAGGGACATGCTGCACCTCAAAAAATCCAAATCCCATCGAGCTACACGCTCGAGAGACTTGAACCTCAGCACTGAAATAAATAGGACATGCTGGAGGGACAGATTCATAACCCAGAGGCTCCCTTCACTCTGGAATAAAATCCCAGTCCAGGTTAGGCAGAGTCCCTCATTGACTCTTTTCAAGAGGAATCTTGATGAGTGGATGGGAGATCGTAGGTTTACCCCGGGTATCACTTCTGTGTCACTGTTAGACAGAGGCACAGTATACTAACCTCGAAAAAGGGCATAGCAAAATTAATTTAAAATGGGTGGTGAAAGCCAAACATACTCTGGCTAGGCTTATAAATGCCCTAGGGCAGATAGCCTAGTATGAACCTATGAACCTATGAACCTATGTACGCCATTCCGTGGCTACATATCCTGTAGTAACTCCAATATTGCACAGTGATGTAATGTGAGGGTTACGTCTGTCATGAAGCTTGTGTAAGATGCAGGCCGGGACACCATCTGGTCCCATTGATGCTGTAATGTATGCTTTGGGGAGGGCAGCATTCACCTGTTACTGTGTGATGTCAGGGAGGTTACACTATGTTGGGATGGATAGTTGCTACCTAGGGGGGATGAGGGGAGACATCTGCACTGAATCTGTTTGCCAGGATGTTGGCTATGCCAGTGGGTTCAGGGTAAGTTTAGACAGTATGCAGTAACTCACAGCATATCAGTGAGTGTCCACCCAGGTTCCTGACATAACTGAAAAGGCCTTGTGATAGTCCTATGTGTCTGGTGCAATTGTCTGTGAGAAGCAGCCCTTAGATAAGTACATGAGTGATCGTAGCTGTCTGCTAGTACAGATCACAGATGCTTTCCCTGTCTGTGATTGTGCTCTATCATGTAGTAGCTTCCTCCTGATGTTGTACAGCTTATTAATGGCTGGGGTCTACCAGACAGGTCCCCTGCCATTTGGAGGAGTGAATCCTGTTGTTATTTGGGATAGCACAATCCATGCAGTCCACTAGGTGTCCATAGAATGTGTATGTAAAGGATTCAGCAGTCGGAGCCGTATTTGCCACTGTCTCAGGGTCTCGGAAGGATACCACCTTGCTTTGGTGAAGTGAGACTTTGGCTCATGAGAAGTTCACCAAGATTACCCAGGATGGGTGTATGGAGTGTATATGTATGTCTAGTGAGATATATGTATGTTCTGACCTTACCAACGAGGGGTATATCGCTGGTGTGGAACATAGAGTCCCCATGTTGATGATGAGCAGGTCCAATATGTATTCCCCCTTGTGGCTGTGGTGACTGGTTGTGCCATAGCATATGAATTTACAAATTGTAGCGACTGTAGGGCGAGGGTGTTGGGGCTTGAATAGTATCCCAAGTCAATATTTGTGTATCTGAAGTCACCCAATACAATGGTGTTTGTGGAGACCTTCATATTCTCCACTGTTCCCAGGAAAGTGGAGTGTGGTTCCTGAGTATGGGAGGGTGGTCTGTAGCAGGCAACAAACTGAAAGGCAGGTTTGCACAATGGTAGTTGTATATGTATGGTCTGTGATGCTTAGTGCAGTGCTACTAACCCAGAGGTGTGTGTATCTGTGATGTATATGGATACTGCCCCTAGTTGTGTTGTCCGTTCCAAGTCCTGTGGTCAGAAAGCATGGTATGAAACATAACCCGGTAGTGCTGATGTGCATATGTGAGCCTGAACTAGGCGTCTGTTAGTGCACAGATATCGCTATCCTCCATACTGAGGAGAGACCTGAGTGGCCGTAATATGAGGGTATCACATCTGGTGTTGAGCAGCATTATCCTTAGTGTCATTTAACCTGTAATGTCTATGGAGGTGGGTTTGTCTTTTGAGCCCTGCTCAACAAATGCACTATGGTGGTAGCAAGAACCTTAGCCAGCATTTGAAGATCCAAGGGTGACAGGTGCAAGCTGTCCATAGTGAAGCTACGTGGCATGTCGAGCATGTCACCACAGGCTGACAGACACTGTATCCCCTATGAATGCCACCAATTAGTTAGCCAACTGTTAAACGTGATATGTTTGTCTGTATACTGTGACATCATACTTAGTGGGTGTAAGATGCTAGACAAGGTCAGGGTCATACTGGCCTGGGCTACATGATCACAGTGTTCCTCCATGTACCATGTCATGTGGTCCAGGGAGTAACGTCTGAGGTTTTACGCACCAGCATGGACAATGATGGTGCCAGTCCTGTACTTGCTTTGGAGTGACCTGACTGCATGTGTTATGTGGCAGATCCTGGCACCCGACAGACAGCACAAAGGGACTATTCCCTTGAATGGGCTGGTGAGTGGTACGTCAGTGTGTCTGACAATAAGTGTCGCCTATCACAAGTGTATTAGGTGTGTTGTGTAGCCCGAAGGGCAGTGACTGTGTGGCACACTGACATTGTGAGCTATGTGAGATGTGGGTATTGTAGTGGGGTAGCAGTTGTGTGTGTGCCTGCTGTGGAGGTCTCTGCTGCTTAGGCAGAGTTCATTTACAGCATCCGAGTATGTGTATGTGTGATAATGTGGTTTGAGTGCTGTCACCAGAGGATATGTGAGACTGACATGTGGTGTGTGTGGTTACCTTCACCACCTGATAGACTGTGCCAATCATGGGTCGAGAGAGTTCAGCACTCTGTATGTCTCTATAGGTGCATCTCACACAGATATCTGAGTTTGTCAGGAGGAGGAGAGTGTTGTCTGTGCACATGAGGCAGATGTGAGATTGTGTCTACATCACAATATTCACCAGCTGGACTGGAAAGTACACTCGGAGCCGACCCCTGGACATGCCGGGATATCATGATGACATACTCTGTAGCCAGATCACAAAGGATCAGTACAGTGTTAAGTGTGTAAAAGGGTATAACAGGGATTAGTACTCAGGTTTGCTGTTGTTCTGTAAAGAGTAGCTGAGAAGGAGTCCAGAGTGAATCATGACACCTCTGACAGCTATGTCATATATAGCAATGTACACACATATATGTCATGAGTCAGGGCAAACTGTACCTGACTGACAATGCCGACATCCTGACAGACAGGCCCATATATACATACCCACCTCTCACTGACGATAGTCCATATCATCATACCAGGAGATATCACATGTAGAATGGATGAACAGCTACCCCCAATGCCAAATGCATGGCATCTAGTGGACTACATTGATTCCCAATATGTGTCATGCATAAACTACAGAAGAAACAGATCCTGCACCTGAACAGTCAGCTGAGCCCCCCCCCCCCCACACAGGATGTGGAACCGTTGAATGTGTTACAGCAACATATGGCACTCCACACAAGTGTTGGTGCACAACACACCATGGGAAGTATAGTCCAGTACGCCTATGAAGTCTGATCTGCAAGGCCATGGAGTCCATCATGGTTGAAGTCATAAACCGAGCTATTGGAAGCTGACATACACACAGCTTTACTAACTGTGGTATGTTCATGTGCGGATCATGGTTCCCAAACATGCTAGACTGTTTGCAAGGCAGCCACCCATGACATACATCACTGAACACAGCTACACGTCTCACATACACTTTGAATAGCCCTTTATCAACATCCCAGACACATGTAGTACCCACAAAACCTACAAGCTGTGCATTAATATGTGTTGACATATGAAGGAATGTCAATGTGTCCACAGATAGATCACACAAGGTAAGGATTATGAGTTCCTGTTCAAGCTGTTGACACCTGATGATCCACATGGACCATTCATGGAATGGCATAAAACAAAGTGTACACACATTATCATATCCAGTCTGATGATGTTATCATCCTAGAAATACAGCAGGAGAAGAGAAACCAGCCAATAAACCAAATAGTGCGCTGTGCAAATATGTTGCTCTCTAGTATCATAGCATAGTTAGGTAGGGGTTTGTATCCTGCAAACGCTGACTGTGTACGTGTGCAATTGTCTTTGAAAGGAGTGTTCTTTTTGGAGACTGGGAAAACACACTAAAAGATGTACATTCGTCTTTGGAAAGACTGTTGATGTCACCACCCTATGAATACAGCAGAGAAGAGAAACTGTCCAGTAAAACAAATAGCGTGCTGCGCTAATGCATCTCTCACTAATATCATAACGTAGTTAGGTAGAGGTTTGAATCCTACAAACGCTGATTGTGTGTAGGTGTGCAATTGTATTTGAAAGGAGTGCCCTTTTTGGAGACTGGAAAAAGACACTGGAAGATGTGCATTCCTCTTTGGAAAGACTGATGATGTCACCACCCTAGAAATACAGACGGAGAAGTGACACCACCCACTAAAGCGAATAGTGTGCCCTGCTAATGCATCTCTCTCTCTAGTATCATAGCATAGTTAGGTAGGGTTTTGAATCCTACAAATGCTGACTGTGTGGGGAGAGGGTGTGTTTATATATACAATTTTCTTTGAAAAGAGTGCCCTTTTTGGAGACTGGGAAAACACACTAGAAGATGTGCATTCCTCTTTGGAAAGACTGATGATGTCACCACCCTAGAAATACAGACGGAGAAAGAAAACCACCCAATAAAACAAATAGCGTGCCATGCTGATATGTCTTTCTCTAATACCACAACATAGTTAGGTAGGGGTTTGAATCTTGCCAATGCAGACTGTGTGGGTGGGGTGTGCAATTGTCTTTGAAAAGAGTCCCCTTTTTGGAGACTGGGAAAACACACTAGAAGATGTACATTCCTCTTTGGAAAGACTGATGATGTCACCACCCTAGAAATACAGACGGAGAAGGGAAACCACCCAGTATAACAAATAGTACACCATGCTAATGTGTCGCTCTCTCTCTCTCTAGTATCATAGCATAGTTAAGTAGGGGTTTGAATCCTGCAAATGCTGACTGTGTGTGTGGGGGGTTTGAGTATGTGTGCAATTGTCCTTAAAAGGCGTGCCCTTTTTTGGAGACTGGGAAAACACATTAGAAGATGTACATTCCTCTTTGGAAAGACTGATGATGTCACCACCCTAGAAATACAGATGGAGAAGGGAAGCCCCCCAGTGAACATATAGTGCGCTGTGCTAATGCGTGTCTCACTAGTGTCATAACATAGGTAGGGGTTTGAATTCTGCAAATGCGGATTGTGTGAGTGTCAATGCAGTGTGAGTTTTGCTTTTACTATGGTATGACATATTATGATTACAACAGTAAGTGCATTGCACACATCAGGCATCTGCGTGGCAAATATATATGTGTGCATATCCCCTCAATCAGTACATAGGTGTGAAGCCTGCATACTACATGAATACATTTGTTGCCATTGACAGGTTGTGCCGCTTCTTCTCAGATCGTAGGTCACATATGTATGTATGTGACAGGGCCATCCACTGTTGTGATCCGTGGCCATGGTCATCTGTGCCACACATACCCATGACAGTTACTTAAGAGTAGTGTGAGTGAGGGTATATGCCTGGGATATATGTCAGACATGTTCATACACAGCAATGACTGCCAATAATGGACAGTCTTTATAGGTGTACAACTGCCTTGTGGATATGCAACAAGGCCTCTAATGTTTCATGTGATACACCTTAGGACTCCACAATACCTATGGATATGTGGATACCAAGGGACACATGAGATAACATGAGGCTGTATGTACACATTGGTACCCAACATACATGTTGAGGGCTACCACCTATGTGGTACTGACGGGATAGTAAGTATAGTACATGTGGATGACTATGCCATAGTCAGCTTACTGCTATACAGCATGTATCAGATGACAGGTATATGTCTGCATGATACCCTTGTGTAGGATATGCGTCCCATCCAGGGAATGGATTGCAGGCCAATGCATGCATTTCCAGAGTTGGATGGACACATCCCTAGTGTGTTTGCATGTACCTAAGGGGGCTATATGCCAAACAGGTGTAGTCACAGGAATGGGTGGCGGTCATTACCACTGGTTAGTGTTATAGTGTAGCACCAGAAGGATCCAACTGTTACTGAGTTCCCTACGACTGTGTGTCATTTGTCAGGACATCATCCAATGCTTGCTTATAGTAATGCTGTTGAGGTTGTGTATATTACCAGACTGCAAATCATTGACAGATACTAACAGTATCACCCACAGCATAATGTCAACCCATGTCATGCACACATGTCTACCCATGTTAGTACATAACTGTAGTAGAATGCATACTGGCCATTGAAAGATACCATGAGATGTTAACAATGTGTACAACAGGGTATGCCACACGTCCCATGTGTCCACTGTGCACGTACATGCAGACAGTGCGCACCCACCATGTTCACAGATGTACACTTGCTAATCTGTACTGCACACATCACACACATACTGTCCACTCACTAACACATGCTGGCAACAAATTACACTTCAGCCAAGTGGCACATGGGTGGACAATACATACTCAGACCTAACAGTGGTGTAAACAATGCTACATTGACAATCAGAGCTTTGATGCATAATGTCTGCTGAGATATACCTACAAGGATGTAATTACACTTTCCTGTTGACAACTTGCTAATATTGCTACACTGCTATAGTGTCACCCTGTGCATCAGCACCATGTTAGCCTGTTCCTCCATCAATGTTACAGATGACAGGAGGTGACACAGATATCATCATATGCACAGGGCGTTTTGTTGTTTGCCAGAGCCTGACGACCCATCCAATCAACATGTCTGTGTGTGTGTGTGTGTGTGTGTGTGTGTGTGTGTGTGTGTGTGTGTGTGTGTGTGTGTGTGTGTGTGTGTGTGCATGAGGGACAACAGTACAGCATGGGCCAATGTTGATGTAATGTGTGTGTGTATGTGTGAGCCCTAGTTGTTTGGTTAATGTGTGTGTGTCTGCATGCACACAGCTCCACCATGTGGCTGCCATATACAGTAGTTTGTGGGACAGCCACAAACTGTACCTGCTAGGCTGTACAGATCACTGTCTCTGGCCACGGACACAGTACCTGTTCCTGGCAGGGGTGCTACGGACAGTATCAGGTGCCAACCCTGACTGGGTACTGTCCTCAGAGGCAGAGGTAAGATGACTGGACCCATGTCCCTGCTGGGACTGGCCAGAGCCACGTGTATGTGGTCTACTAGGACAGTCAATGAATAGGCCAGCCCCAGCATTGCTGGGGCTGGTACTACCACTACGGGAGTGGCTGTGAACTGGGGGCCATCCGCGACCACTGCCAGCTGTTGCTGGCATGTGTCCGTGTCAACGTCGCAACCGTCCCGCATGGTCCTGGCTCATGGAAGACATATTGTGGAGGGCATCTAATGTCTCCCCCCAATGTCTAGCAATGACCTCGGTGTAAGTCCGGATGGCACCGGCAAGGTCACGGATGCTGTCATTGATAGCGGTGTAATGTGCCCTCTGCACCCTAAGTCCCTGCCTGGTGTACCGTTCCATACATGCCTGAGCCTGCATTACAGCCCGGAACATACTGGACATTGTAAGACCAGTGAGGGCACGCCTGCCAGGGGCAATATGACCAGCGGTGCTCCCCCGAGAACCCCTGGACCTCCGCCTATGTGGTACCATTCCAGGAATACGGCTATGGCTGCTGTGAGGGGATGCAAGTGCCATGGGTACCACACTCTCCTGGTCAGTGCCAACTGTATGCTGTCCCTTGCCTATGGCTGTTGGTGGTGAGGGATGTATTGGCAGTATGAGTGAGTGCATAAATGGGGTTGAACGCTGTGTACTGTCGACTGGCGGACCAACGACAGACCCTGTCAAACCTTCCTGTGCCACAATACATGTCTCATCATCAGCACTATCCGTGGCAGTGGCTTCAGGTTCCCTGCTGCATTCGGCCACCCCTAACTCAGCACCTGTGAGAGGAAGACAGGAAACACACTTTACGGTCTGCACATGAACACATGCACACATGCACACATGCACACATGCACATATGCACACATGGACACATGCACACATGGCCACATGGCCACATGCAAACATGCACATATGAACAAATGCACACAGGAACACATGCACACGGGAACACATGCACACACGCACACATGCACACATGGACACATGCACACATGCACACATGCACACATGCACACATGTACACATGGACACATGAACACATGCACACATGAACAAATGCACACAGGAACACATGCACACATGCACACATGAACACATGCACACATGCACACAGGAACACATGCACACTCCTCACTACAGTAGATAAACACACACAACAGCAATCCAAAACATACTCAATAGTGGTTGAAGGTGGGTGACAGTATCACAAGGCAAACAGTCACATCACACGTGTCAGCATGCAGAATATGTGTTGATCAAGTTCATGCTGTGTGAGTGTAGACAGCCATAGTTGATGACAGTGTACATGGCTGTGGTGCATGTGTGTACATGTTCAGTGATTGCCTACACCCTGGAACACAATGTGTACAAGGACACAACATTTCTGTGCAAGTATTATAAGCTCTGCAATGTCCTATGCACCATCACTCACAGGTATACATACCATGGCTGCATGTGTTATCTGTGTGTCACATGGATTTCCATGTCTGAATGCAGTGTCTGTGTCTGTAGCAGATAATTGTAGACGCAGTTGTAGCACATGCATGCTATGTACACACATGGGATGAGTGGTGCATGTATACATCATGGAATACCAATCCTGGACATGGCCATTGTACAGTGGTTATGGTGAGTGTGGGTCATATTCCAGATATGCCAGTGCCAGCCATGACATTGCATGGTACATGACTGCAACATTCAACATCACACATACCCAATGTTTGTCATGTGACCTATATACCCAATATCATTCCAGGACAAATATGTGTCACTTTGTACAGAATGTGACTGCTATGCATATTGTGTATAGTTGCATATGTTTGCACACACACAACATGCTATGCATAATGTGTATAGGTGCATATGTGTGCACACACACAACATGGAGGTGCAAAGCAATGACAGCTATGTGTAGTACTGTGGTCACTGTAACTGCATGGGGTGTAGTACCATTAGTCATCATCATCATGCATCATTTGGTCACTCAAGGCCACTAAAGTATGCTAGATCACTGCCTAACATGCTGTACCTGAACCGCAGTGCCATGGCTAGGTTCACACTTACACAGCCACATTGCACAAGGATGTGTGAGGTGCCCAATAGGGAGAATTGCCTAACATGACTGTGTTATGTGTTGAAGAGTGTTGCACAGCCCCATGCTAGGCCCCTACCCCTCAGATATATTATGTGTGGTGTGTGGATGACATGTGGGATACTGAAGTGTGACCTGGCAGTCGGTGTATGGTTACACTATGTGTAGCATGTTGAGGTGTACTGTGTATGACAAATGTGTTATGTTGTGTACATGTGTGTCAACTATGCCTATCCAATGTGCAGTACAGTGTTGCCACATTTGTGTCAGGTGCTCTGTGCATTGCATGTGATTGAGGCAGCTACTGACTTTGCTGAGATGTTTAACGTCGCACGGCAAACATGCACAGCATGCCTTATGTGTAGGTGTGTTATGTGTACATGGCCTACACCTCACCTATGACATGCACATTTCAATACCAATTTTAAAGTGTTAACACACTCACCAGCATGTATCGTCTGTCCTGCTGTCACACCAGAGGGACCTACAAGAATATAACACAGTTTGTCAGTGGCCACAACTGTGGCATTGCTACTGTGAGTGTGCTAAACTACAGTAGAACAACAGGCATAGGTGTATGGATACTATTCAAAATATCAGTATTGCACACAATAGGCAGCACAACTGCTAAACACAGTACAAATCTCACATATGCATAATCTAATAATACAGGTAACAGTAGTCTACAGCTAGGGCATGTTACCTGCACGCTCCATGTCACCATGCTGGGTGGCTCCGGCCTCCATGATGACACATGTGTGATGTTGTTGCTGCTGTAGGCCAGGAGCCACCACACTTAAGAGCAGTTCCTCCACTCTGGTGAGGGGGGGGGGTGTATGGCCACCCCACCACCTGTGGCAAGCTGTTGTGTATGGATATCAGACGCACGCCGCTGGACATGTCTAATTAAATCACTGCAGTGATGGCCTACCTGCTCATATGTCCGGTTATGCATGCCTATGTCATTTACCCGACGAACAAGATCTTGCCACAGTGCAGTACGCTCCTGCTGGTGCTGGCTGGCCCTGGAAAACAGCAGTTTATAGTGCTGAACCAGGATGTGATGGATTTCCTGTTCCTCTGAGGCTGTGTAGGAGGGATTCCTTTGATGAGCCATTAGCCAGGAAGACAAGTAAACGATATGTGTGAGCAAGTCATGTGGCATACTTAGTGTTATACAGTACAGATATCAGTTAACTGCCATATATAGCATCTGTTCATCTGTCAGAGGATACACACATTCAATATCACATATCAGTGCTCAGCCCACAACTGGCTGACAGTGCCTGCCACACTCCATATAACAAACCAGTATACACCAGTACTCGGCACAGTGTTTGGGATCCAATGCACAGCCTTGCCACGGGGGTACATATCAAGCCAATGCATGAAAAAATATGTCATCTATTGCAATGAATGTGAAGTACCA
Source organism: Protopterus annectens (assembly GCF_019279795.1). NCBI lineage: Eukaryota > Metazoa > Chordata > Ceratodontiformes > Protopteridae > Protopterus > Protopterus annectens. The sequence continues at coordinate 3,644,746 of NC_056729.1, forward strand.
TTACAGTATAACCAGTAACCCACCCTAGTCGTTGATGCCATACCCCTACCTAACATATGTGCACAGTTGTTAATATAGCTGGCATACTGCTGTAACAGAGTATACATGTTGCTAGTTACACACGCAAACCCTGCAACACACATGTGATTGCAGACATGGCACAGGCATCATTACACACACATCAGACATTCATACAACACACAAAGGTATGCTGACACAGATGAGCATTTCCTGTGTATCTTACAGTACTGTGTCTACTTACCGATACCTATGCCTGAGGTATGTAATCTGTGCTGACTACAGGAAACACACAAGACAGTGTTACCAGGGAATCTGAACATACACCATATTGTGCTGTTCATATATATCTGTATATATCTATATATCTCTATATATATCTATATAAGTATATATCTATATAACTATATATATATCTATATATGTATATATCTATATATCTACATATCTATATATATATATCTATATATATATATATATATATATATATCTATATATATACATATATATATATATATATATATATATATATATATATATATATATATATATATATATATATATATATATATATATATATATATATATATATATATATATATATATATATATATATATATATATATATATATATATATATTGAGAGATATATATATATCAATATATATATATATATATATATATACACATACTTGTAAACATCCATTGCTGTACATATACATGCACATATAGGCACATATACTGCCCACCTTTCTTGGTGGGACCATAAATTATGAAACAGTTGTGAGACATACAATTATGTAATAATATTGCACAGTGTTGTGCAGAATGTATTTCGCTGTCTTCAGGCCGTATAGCTGTAGCAGACCTCACTGGCTGTAACTCAGTCACACAGCATTTAACCACCACATGACATATACCTGCACTGCTTGCTGTTTTCAATGCCACACACTACAACCTACATAGATATGTGCACATAGCAACCTTCAAATACATATATATGTCCAGCCTTCACTAACAGTTGCAGTATATCCCTTGCCCTATGCACATCTGCATAAACATATAGATACAGACTGTTACCACATATGGAGGTTCACAGTATGTAGAGTACCCTTCAGACACATTGTTTGGATGCCAGCAAATACATCTCTGTTACATACCTTACCTTTGTATTTCTCACCTCTGTTTGTTGTACCTCTTGAAGTTTTCTTTTTTTTTTTTTGTTGGTTGGTGTCTCCAACTGCCTCTGTTTGTTTTTTGTTTTTGTTTGGTTGGTGTCTCCAACTGCCTCTGTTTGTTTTTTTTTTTTTTTTGGTTGGTGTCTCCAACTGCCTCTGTTTTTTTTTTATTCTGGTTGGGGTTTCCAACTGCTTCTGTTTGTTTGTCTGTCTGTCTGTCTCACTCGCTCTCTCTCTCCAGTTGCTGCAATGATATTATTGCATGTGTGGACAGCAAGTACAGGCTGCTTTTGTAGGTATCTGCACATGTGCATGTGATGGCCTCTGCACCAATTGGTGCCCACCATTTAGTAATTGCAGGCAGCCTGCTGTGTGGTAATTGCAGTTCTCAATGAGATTTCAGGACACTGCTATAAAATGATAGGTTAGGTAGGCATAGGCCTTTCAGTTTAGCAAGGTGGGGACCATGCTTGTTTGCTGTGGACACTGTTGTGTCAGTCAAAAGGTTGGTATATGTCTCATATCTGAGGCTGGGTTGTAGCCAGTGAAATGCATGTTGTACTGAAACCTGACTGTTGCTTCTTCCAGTACACTCTTCTCAGTGTGTAAGTTTACTCACACCTCCTAATGCTAACACTGGATACATGATAGTATGTACTTTCTTTTGGGATTAGGGTATTAACTGGCATACAACAGTAGTTATTGCAATGTATTCCTATGGCTTTCCTATTTTCCATTTACATCCACTCCTTGTAATGCATGTTATATTTCTTTATTGCAATGTATTCTTATGGCTTTCCTATTTTCCCTTTACATTCACTCCTTGTAATGCATGTTATATTTCTTTATTGCAATGTATTCCTATGGCTTTCCTATTTTCCCTTTACATTCACTCCTTGTAATGCATGTTATATTTCTTTCAGCACCAGCTTACTGCATATCTGCTGTGGCTTAGTGGTACATCATGCAGATTGGTGAGTCCAAGGTGTGGGGTTTGAGACTGATAAGGGTATTTTATTTTGCTGCTAAGCAGTACAAGGGCCTTGTCATACAGAGTGACTAAGGCACTTTTAAACAGTTGTGAGCGGGTTTGCGCGGTTTTGCACAACGCTTAGTGATGTTAAGCTACGCTTAGCTGAGCTTATTGTATTTTAGCAATACTAAGCTAAGCTTAGCTTAGCTCATTTTATGTTAGCAATACTAAGCTAAGCTTGGCATAGCTTATCATATCTTAGCAATGCTAAGCTAAGCGCACACATGCGCACACTGGTGCAAACCCGCTTACTACTGTTTACAAGTGCTCACTCCCACTAAACCCTGCGCTCATGTCTTTGACAGAAAAGTAAATGGGGAGATAGGAATGTGGTGATAAAGGGTGCACAAAGAGGGGAAGACAGTAGGGAAACTAGCTTGGGATGTACATGATGGGTGTGGAGAAGGTCTGCCCATTTCTTTACCAGCAACAGCTGTGCATATGCAATATATTAGGTGGGATATTTGAAACCTTCCACCCCTGAGAGAGGGGTGAGGACAACTAAGTATGTTGTAATACCAATTATGAATATCAGGCACATGCACTGTTTGTGAACTGTTATACTGTCATTAGTAAGTTACTCACTTCTGAACAGTTTGTGGTTTGTGTTGACATTAGCACAGTCTGCTCAGGACAACTGGACATATTTCTGTACTGTGTATGCCTACCTACACCCTTGGTTGTGCCTGACTAGACAGGTATATAGTACCTTTGGGTAGGGGTGCAGAACTGCAGAGTGCATTATTTATTATCGTGTGATGTTTATCTTACTGAACATGCAGAGTTGCTGTGTACCTGTAAGTCTATGAAGGCTTGTAGTCTGTCTGAGTAGCTCCCACCTGTGGACATAACCAGATGGTAGACAGAGGTCAGCCTAGTATTCTTTGACTGTGCACCACAGCAGTCTTTTCAGCACCTGAACAATGGCATTGTCACAGCTGGTTGCTAGCAGTACTTGGCTACATCCTTTGATATTTCTGTGTTGTATTTCTACATAAAGGCATGCTTTAGGGATTCATTCTACAGCTATTTGCAGAGTGTGTAACAGCAGACAAGCTGATATGCCTGTGTGTTTCTGACTCTTCCAGGCCTCAGATACTCTCACATATATATTTGAACAGCCTCAGGGAAAGGTACATATGACTGGGTTTCACCTGTGATATAGTTCAGACATTTTGCAGTTCAGACTTTGGGGGATTCAGAGCATATGTATTACTACACATTTTCTGACGTGCAAGCGGTGTCTACTCTCACTTATTGACATTTGTCACTCAATGAGATTCAACACTTGTCTGCCTACTGTTAGTACATTTCAGTGGGAGTCAGAGGGGCATAGCTAACATTTGTTTACAAATCAGGGTCATCACTGTAGATCAGTCACTGTTGTGAGGTCTGGCCTGTGACCTATGCAAATATACCAGTGTTTATCCTGCTCTGATACTGTGTGGGGTTTGTAAGCTGCTACTGTAACCTTATTCCCTACTAGCATGGCTGATTCTCTTTTCACAGTCATGTCATGCAATTCCACAACACCTGCTGGTTAAGGCCCACATAACAAGATTTGTGTTCTGCCATTCCTATTTTCCCTTTACATTCACTCATGGTAATGCATGATATATTGCTTTCAGCACTGAGTTATTGTATATATGCTGTGGTGTAGTGTACTTCATGCGGACTGGTGTGTCCAAGGTCCCGGGTTCGAGACTGACAAGGGCATTTTATTTTGTTGCTGAGCAGCACAAGGGCCTTGTCATACAGAGTGACTAAGGCACTTTTAAGCAGTTGTAAGCGGGTTTGCTCGGGTTTGCGTGACGCTTAGCGATGCTTAGCTAAGCGCACACAAGCTCACACTCACGCACCCCCGCTAACTACTGCTTAAAAGTGCTTACTCCTACTAACCCCCACGCTAATTTCTTTTAAAGTAAAGAAAATGGGGAGATAGGAAAGTAGTGAAAAAGGGGGCACAAAGAGGGAAAGACAGTAGGGAAACCAGCTCGGGATGTGCAGGATGGGTGTAGGGAAGGTCCATAGCTGCCCATTTCTTTACCAGCAACAGCTGTGCATATGTATGAAATTTGGTGTGAAATTTGAAACCTTCCACCCCTGAGAGAGGGGTGAGGACAACAAAATATGTTGTACTGCCAATTAGAATTATCAGTTTACATGTCCAGTGGACATGTGTGAGAATTGGGCAGCTATGTATGGGGCGTGATTTTTTTTTGTGGGAACAGATTGCCCTTTTTTTTTTTTCAGGTGAGAGTGGAATGTGAGGTAGAGGAAGTAGGTATATTTGGGGAGGTAGGTTGGGGAGGTAAACAGACAAGACAAACAAGACACATAAAGGGGCAGAGTTTGACACATGGGGTGGGTGAACACAATTGATGGGGAAGGATGTTTGGAAATCGCAAGCCCATGAGCCCACAGATGGTAACAGTGGAACTGAGATCCCCACATATGGGCAGTCACCACTACACCTTCACAGCCCCAAGGGTGGCTGTGCTGGGGGCTGAGTAGGACAGGCAGGCTCACCCAAAGAGACGCGCCACTCTCGCCTCAAGCTGGCGTAGGGGATCAGCGACTGAATGCTGGATCTCCCTACGCACCACAGCCCGGACCCTTCGAAGGGTGACAGGTGGCCCTTCTCCGCCCACGCTTGCACTGGGGGGACAAGCCCCATCCCCTGCAGTGCTTCCACCTGAAGGTGGCACAGGACCAATGGAGGAGGGGAGCCCGGGCTGGGCACCAGAGCTGCTGGTGCCAGGTGCACTCGCCAACTGAGGAGGGACAGGTGGGTCCGCTGGGGCCGGCCTTCCCATACGTTCTGTGATTAGGTGTGTTTAATTACAACATAAACAACAACATTCCAGATTAGTTGTAACAGCATGCAGTAATATTCCCATTAACCCAACACACCAAGGTTCCAACAGTTGAACAGCAAGCATAACACATGCACATATTTAACAACAGTGGATATTCCAACAGCATGCAGGGATGTTTGGTAGCAACAGGCCACCATGAATGTGGTGTTTGAACAAGGCACATGCATCAACATCAATGCAAATATTTATAAAACAATAGGACATATGTCCCAACAAATATTTAAGGTTACACATACCCATTGAGGTGTGGAATTGCATGGTTTATCCACATATGGTAGGGTGTAGAAAAAACCTCAGTTAACATCTTATAATGACCTTTTAGTCTACACTACATTCCCAATGACTGCAGTTGTATATCCCCTACTTGTATTATTACACCTGCCACCATGCATTAGGTTGTGTCATGGGTTTGGCTAGTTCAATATATGCCTGACCCATATCTGACATACTAACTGTCCAGGATTCAGGTGCTACTGCTACATATTTCTTGTTTGCATTTATATTTCTTTATCTACATATCTGGGATGTTTTCACATGACATTTTCACTTCGATTTGTACAGAACCCTGCATTTCTTAACACACACTCACATTTCTGGTGAATAATTACATGCTACATGTGTGCCAGGTTTACTTATTCATGCCAGCCAGTAACTGACTATTGTGGACTGTATATATGTTTCACAGCTACTAGCACTTCCATCACCCACTTTATATGGGGCTGTATAACTCTGGGTTGCCAGCACATTTTCAAACAGTACTGTTTGTATAATGCAAGGGTACTACAACATTTCAGACTCCATGACACAGGCACACTCTGGGTTTTAGACGTTTATTAATGACATTGCACACTTTTCCACAGGCTCACTCCTTTATTTGTTTTAACGGTGTTTATGGCAGACATGTTCAAGACATATTATACCTTTATTAATAGGTTAGAACAATCTTTTTTCAGGCTCACTCACTTATGTTATATGAAAGTACCTGCAGAGATATTATTCCAGACATATGTTACCTTTCTTAATGGGTTACTACACTCTTTTTCTGCCTCTCTGACGTTTTTATCTGGCGGTACATGCAGAGGACTTATTCAGGCAATTCTATGGCTGTTTTATTGGACTACAACACATTCTTTCATGCTCTCAAAACATATTTTATATAACAATATATGCAGAATAGTCACTAACCTGCCTGGTGGCGCAACCTTAGCAGCCTATCAGCATAGGCTTGCTGATTCGTAACACGGTCACCTGCAGCTGTAAAGTAAATGAAGGGATATTGAAACATACATATCCGTTATACATACTCCATTATCAATTCTTACATATTGCATTCCATGGCTACATACTCAGTTGTGGGGCATCCTGCATCCCACGGGCCTCATGTATCCACTGGTTCAGGTGGTCCTGCTTTCATCTCTTCAGGTCTGCATGGTGGTGACGGACCTGCTCACCAGTCCAGGGAACACCTGTGGCACTGGTGAGGTCATGAGCTAACCAGTTCCAAGCCTCTGCCTTGTACTCCCTCCCTTGGAACTGGCCCTGCAGGATTCTTGACTCATGACGGTGGACAAGGAGCCAAACCATGTATTTGGACTCCTCGATGCCCCAACGTTGCCCTCGGAAGCGTGAACCCTCTCCTACACCTGCTATTCTGAGTGCGAATGTGTACTACAATCAGTTATGGCGAGTATTCCCACCTATGGGGCTTAAATATGCCGCATGTCCCGCACTTTTTTGTGATTGTCCGTTTTGTAAAATTCTCGGCTGACTGCAGACCTGCTTAGTAATGGTTAAACTACCATTCGTAAGTATATGAATGTTAATAGTGGCTGCTTTCTCTATGTTGTCATGGCTTAGTGGTTCTGTACTTTGATTATGATGCACAGGGTCCTGGGTTCGAATCTTGTCATTCTTTTATTTTATTACTATCTAGACAGGCTAGGGGGTGTGGCTGCGTTTAAGCAATTTAACTCTACGTTGCTCCCCAGTGCTCTACAGTGCCCTGGTTGGCGCGGCGTGCACGTCCACACAAACACATTGCGCTGGGTAAAGCACTATTAAACTATGGGCAACTCTGTTTAGCTGGGTAAAGTGCTATTAATCTATGGGCACCTCTGTTTAGCTGGGTAAAGCGCTATTAAACTATGGGCACCTCTGTTTAGCTGGGTAAAGCGCTGCTATCTGGATCCTTTAAAAATATATATTTTGTTCACTGATACATTAGCCATTTCACTGCTTTTAATAATATTTTAATCATATATGTCTGGCATTATTTCAAATACTGATTTACAACATAAATAAGAAGGGGAGTGGTGGGAATCGAACCGTGAATGCCTCCTTTTTGTGTATACGCTCTACCATTACGCTACTGCTATTTGGATTAATTTGCATATGTAGTTCTTATATGCTCTTCAATGACACAGTTGCTAACTGTGGTTAAGCAATGGGCACACCCGCGCAAACAAGCGCAAATACGGGCAGCTATATCATGGATTTAAAAAAATAACATTTATTTGTTACGTTTTATAACTGTGATGGGGGTTTACAGTGTCAGGGAGTGTGGTGTTGAGTGCAAGTACATTTGAGCGAACTCGCTCTTGTCTGTTGACACTATGCTTTTTAAAACCTTGCAGGGGCATGGACTTTTAGACTGCTTGGCAGTCGGACACGCCCCTTGCTTTCCTACTCAGTCCGTGTAAGAGTTACGGATGAGTCAGCGTGCCCTCATGAATATTCATGGCACGCTGACATCAATCCGTTCAACTGCAGCCTCCGAGTAAGACTTATTAAGTCTTACACGGAGGATTAGTAAATCCGGGGGTCAATGTTTATGTACCCGAAAAACTTCTTTTTGTAATGGATTGTTCTACTGCATCCACCTTGTAACTTTCAATCCCTTCATTTAGTTTTTATATTAGGTGTTAGAGCCACACTCTGTGGAACCTAAACTGAAATTAGTCCTGTAATTATAATAAGTAAATCATAGGACCATCATCTCTAGCTCTGTCTGGAGATCCTGTAAGTCAATATCCATGCCATTGTTATATTACCCTGTTGCTAGGTTTTCTTTTCTTGGCTGGATTCAACACTGATTCTTGTTGAGGTCCCTATCCACATTTGACATGAATTCACCATCATTTGCTACTGTTAGAGCACCAATACCCATTTCAAAGATGGATGTTTCTTGTCTTGCACAGCTCTATTCTCTTTGTATTTATTTAAATGCTGATATTGCACTTTACTTAACATTATGGTTACATCTTTTAGAAAATGTGTGACATATACACCTTCCCTTTTATTGCAATCAGCTCTGTAAGAATGTGGAATTCACTTGAGTTGTCCAAGTAGTTTCACTACCATAAGGCAGAAAATAACTTATCTTACTTAAAAAGATGTGAAACATAGTTTTAACAACTGTCACCGGATACTGATTAAACTTAATTTGAAAAACTTTCTATCATACTGTAGTCATAATACTGTATTCTTCTTTCAAAGTAAGCATTTTGAAAACTAAATCTGAAATAATGCTGCATTCATTCTAAAACACAGCCAGAGGCCCTACCTGTGAGTAGACAAAACTGTTTGACACTACTGGGTATGCACTTCTCACCTGGGCAGGTAATCCAATAACTTCTCAATGAAAAGTACTCAGTTAACAATGGTTCTCTGCATTTTCTAGTATAGTTGCTAGCTTCTGAATTAAGACCCACAGATGATCATTCTGATGTTTCAGTATCATCCTGTGGCACCTTATTAGCATTCTGCGTATTTGTACAAGAGCAAGCATTTTTCTTCTCTATTTTCTTTTCTATTTCTAAACAATCCTTTAAGACTTGTTAAGCTTGCATAGCTAAATTATCAAGTGTTCCTTCCACATTTATGTTGCCCATCTTAACGTATTATGCTCCTGTTTTATAAACTTCAAATATTAGATGGTATAGCCCCATACAAATTTCTTATAGCGTTCATTCCAGCATGCCCTGAGTTTTGCTTTCAGTTAACATACATCATGTCATTCTCTGTCAATTCAAGAGTAATTTGAGATGAATGTGGTGATTTTTTTTATATCACAGGTTTGTTTATTCCCTTGTGAAATCAGCACTGCAGCAGACCCAGGCATTCAATTAACTATCTTCAAATGCTGACCACTAGTGCACCCGGAGCATCTACATTTATGAGACAGATATGACAAAAGTTCCAGGAATCTAACTTATCCTCTCCCTTTGGGTAATAGTACCAGTCTTACATGTGTGGAAGACAGCAGCATTGAACTTCTGTCGTTCACTCCATTGTTTGTCATTTAGAGCTCCCCTAATAATCTGTTCCATTGCCAATTTAAAATATGTTGGGAAGCTATCCTTCTTTGATGTACTGCCCACTTTACATGCTTATCAGGTTACATTACCTCCTCCTGTGTGAATTTTCTAATCTAAAATGATTTATTTTTTCTGATTACCACTATCTCAGACCCATATCATTCTGTCTCTTTCTTTCCACCTAGCATAGTGTAAGCTTTCCGTCCAGCCTCCCATTGACTTATGCAAATCCTGTGAGAATTGATTACAGTCCCCTTTGTTTCCATACATGTTTGTCCATCATATCATCTACCTTTCATAGCTGCTCATCCTGTAGATTCACTGTTCTTGATCTCATTTGGTACTCAATATTTTTCTTGCTCTCTCATCTCTATCCTTCAGTGGTCTAAGCTGTGCATGACTGTTTTGCAAGGTCTCTAAATATTTCTGTTCCTCTGAAAATCTTTCCGCTCTAAACTGTTATGCAAACTTGCATCTTATTTTGATTAGTCATGCCTTTGATTGAATCAGTTCCTAGTCTTTGACTCTATCCATAACCCCCTTCACTCTTCTTTCCTTGACATTTTATGAGGCTAAAACATATTTTATACTACATCTGTGCTATAAGCAATTAAACCCACAGTAAATTATGCACTATTAGAAAATATTGAATTTATTTGATCATTCATCATAATTAAAGCCTATTGATATTCATTAGCTTTTATCTGCTCCTTTTACAGAACACTCATTCCTTTTTTAACTAAACTATCTGAATTACAGTAAAATTTTCTTACCAAGAGCTATCAGCTTTATTTCCTAGCTTTGATAGTGTTACTGAAAGGATAAGAACAGCAGAAAGGTTGTCCAGCATTTATCAGAGGTACTGGGACTATTGAGATATAGAAATCCATAAAATGAAGCACATTTTGCTGAATGGAGTGTAACTCCAACTAGAACTGAATTTTTTACGTCATGGTATATCAGCCACAGAGATCCAAAATTTAGTAAGGTAAGAGAAAATTCCTTTTTCATTTTAGGTAGACTAAGCAGAATATGATGTCAAAGCATCTGCTTAGTTCACTGAACAGAACCCAGTACTGTAAAGTGTACGTTACTGTAAAGTATTGTACAGTTTAATTTCTGGGATATGAAATATGTGCTATTGCTTTTATGGAGTTGGTGAAGCTCTCGGTAAGTATTACATAACTATAACAGATGGCACCATAGAAAGTCATGTGAACCCAACAGGGACGTTAACAAATACAAATATATCTTTTTTGCCCCAGAGTCTCATAACTAATCTTTTTATAAAATAGTACCCTCTACAGAACCATTATATTCTTTGTGGAAAATCCTCAGTATATAAACCAAAATTCCCCTGACTCTATGACATTAAGACAATCAGATTCAAAGTATAATTCACATTTATATAAGTGCATATTTTCTACTCACTATGAAAAAAGAAATAATAAAACCATCAGCCCACAAGTAAAAACTACAATAATAAAACACAAAGCTTAACTAAGTACTTAATCATAAACCACATCAGAGAGCACAATGAGGGAAGGTAAGCCTCTGCCACTACAAAAGACTAAAATCTTCAAAACATTTCTTTTAAACAGTGTGAAAATATGTCCACAAAGAGTGTATGAAAGAGAATGTGGCAAAGATTGGAATCCCTAAACTGCATTTGCACCCCCACCCCCCAAAAAACTGCTGATAAAACTTTTTAAAGTGTTTTATGCTGGAGGGCTAGCCCTCTGCACCTCTCGATCCATCAGGTAAGCCCTCCACACCCACAAGCCTAAATATGCCAACTCCACAACAATTCCAACTGAAGAAAGGGGGAAATTCCTCCCAAAAGGGCATCACTGTTGGTACAACTTGCAGACAGTGATTTCCTAAGGAGGAACTCTGTCAACAAGTTCAATCTTCATCCACAAGTAGGTTATCCTTTCGAAACAGCTAAGAGTCAGGGCACATCTCACCCAACCTAACATAAGGCTATGGCAAATGATGAATCTAACAGAATCACTGGAATCTACAAGGATGAAAAAGTGCACAGTATGATATGGTTGATACTAGCTATGCAGAGCCTTAAGTCATAATGTACGGCATGCTAAACATGGTTACAAAACTTTTAAGTGATGCATGGCCTAAACTGAAGGCATTGCAAGCTCCACAGTACTGGTGCAATATGTTGGTATTGTGAAATGACAATTATTAGCTGGCCTGCAGAATTCTGCACCAGCTATAGAGGGTTAAGTTCAAAATCCAAGAGCCACAGGTGCAGGACATTACAATAGTCAAGATAAGGATACACTACAACATGCACAACCAAAGGCAAATTCCAGTGAAGGAATACATTTATTAATCAGTAAGATAGTCTTCATTTCCTATAGGAGTGAGGCAATTGTCAAATATCACTCTCAAGTTCTTTATTAACTGCATGAATTCCAATTATTCATTACTATACATTATGTTCAGAAACAGAACTGCAGCAGAACTACCCTGAATGGTGGTATGAATGGCCATAGCAACTGTCTTGGAGATGCTGAGTTCATCTGGTTGTCGAGCATTTAGTTATGAATGCAGTTCAACTCAGAAAACAATTTAAGGCTGACAGGAAAAATAGAGTTATAGATTTAATAGATGAAGTTAAGTCTTCTCATTCAAACAATATTGTAACAGTCTCTACTCCAGCCCAGTAATCAAGGAGCCTCAATCCTCACCAATGACACTGGTAAGGAACAGACATTAGGAACAAAACTAGATACACACATGATTTCCAGATGCAGCTCTCTGCACTAAGCACAATTTTCTTTCAGAGCACACAGGGAGCCCACTCTAGACCTGGGGCTGGACTTTCTTTTTCTCCTGGCTCCAAACAAGACTCAACACTGACCACTTTGGAGCTCTGCATCCCTGTTCTATGTAGCTGACATACACACACACACTTGGATATTTGATTTTCACACAGACACACATACACACACACACACACACACACACACACACACACACACACACACACACACTTGGGAAAGCTGGCACAGATTTACCAGCTGTGACCCCTCTGCCCAGACTATAAGGTAAATACATTGCCACCAGTCACCTACTCAAAGACTCTTACAAGGACACTCAATTATACTGAACAAAATTAATACTAATACAAATGGTAGTGTTTGACCAATGCGGCAAGGCTTTCAGGAGTGGCCACAGTGTCACTAAAATAAGCATAAGTATTCTTAAGAAGTTAAAATAATTCTCTAAAAGACCAGCCACAATGAAAGGTATAGAAATATTTTATAATAAATAATAAAATAGAAAATATGAGAATAATGAATATCTAGCACGCAGAATAGACAACCTAGGAACAACTTCTGGAATAAGCAGTGAAAAAGCAATGGATTACAATGGTGACCCAACAAATACATTTATTCCAAAAACAGTTAAGCACTTTTATTCTTACGATTTGAAGAACTTCATCAGAACTAAAACTACAGACATCATTACACAATAATAATTAAAACAATCATCATCATGTGATCACCCCAAACCAGTGACCTTCAATATCTTGTTAAAGTAATTAAGTAAATACTTAATTAACTAATATTAAAATGCTTGAGCCTTAAAACAGGCTATAAAGAGCAGCTGTCATTCAAACCAGGGCATGCCATGGCATTTAGTTTAACTTGCCATTTAAATTTACATTTACTGATTCCCAGATTTTCCTCAACTAATTTGCTATGCAAATCATTGTTAACTGGTTCAATAACCCTAAAGACAAATTTGTGTGTAAGATTTTCAACAATATGCTTATAAAAAGCCTTAGTAGTTCTGTTATTTTTAATGTCCAAAATATGTTAATTTGTACGATCTTTAAACTTTCTAACAGTTTTTCCCACATAACATGCAGGACATAACGTACATTGGACTAAGTAAACCACATTTTGAGACATACAATTTTAGTGACCTTTAACTTTATAGGTGAAGTTCCTAACTTTAAAACTTCTGATATAAAGGAGCATATATAATAACTGTTGTTACACTCCAAATAATTCTTAAACATTCTTATTAGTAAGAACATTGAAATTTGTGCCCTTAAGAAATGGTACTTGTTTTTGATTGACCCTTTATTGGTTGAGAAGTTAGGCAACAAACCATGTATAGCATATAGGCGTGACAAGACATGTAATAATTATTTATTCTATATTTTTATTATTAGAATTAGAATTATTATACTATAATTGTATGTCTCAAAATGTGTTTTACTTAGCTGGATGCAAGGTACATCCTGCATATTTTGTGGGGAAAACTGTTAGAAATTTTAAAGATCATATAGATGAGCATGCCATTTATATACATGCCATGCTATAAATGCCATAGCATGGTCTGGTATGAATGATACATGCTCTTTGCGGCCTATTTTAAGGCTCAAGCATTTTAATACTAGTTAATTAAGTATTTACTTGTTTTAACAGGTTATTGTAGGTCATTGGTTTGGGGTGATCACATGATGATCATTGTTTTAATTATAATTGTGTAATGATGTCTGTAGTTTTAGTTCTGATGAAGTTCTTCAAATTGTAAGAATGAAAGTGCTTAACTGTTTTTGGAATAAACATATTTGTTGGCTTGCAGTGGCAATCAATTGCTTTTTCACTGCTTATTCCAAACGTCATTCCTAATACTGAATATCTGGTTGCAGTAAACACAAGAGTTTCAATCGTAGGAGATATAAAAATAACACAGTTGGATAGATTCACACAGATGCAGGAAAAACAATGCTTAAATAATCTCACTATATTTTTCTGACTGACTAAAGAATTATTGTTCCTTAGTTAAGTTACTTACTACAACAAGGCAAGATTATGAAGGTTGACTTGCTTACTATGGCAAGGCAAGATGAGCTGTGAGGTTGTGTGAGATATCTGTGAGAGATCTTTCCTGTCAGGTCCAGAAAAACAAAGTGCTGTTGTGAGAGTTCTGTCATATCTCTCACTAATATCTAAATAATTGTTTCAGTGATGGTCATCTGACTTTGGTACAATACACACATAGAGCTATGCTAAGATCTGTTGCAGCATCTGAAAGCTATAAAACAATTTCAAAAATTTCCACCATTCCAGGGTTTCAATTAGTTCACCCCTAAGGACAATACAGCAAGATTCCTAGTCCAGTTTTTTTCTAGGCATTTTTGTCTCTGTCTGCAATCAGGCCTGTAAGATAAAATCTTTATGGCCTAAACTAACCCATTTAATTTTCAACCTATTTTACAAAATTAGCTGGAATGAGATTAACTTCTTTCCTTCCAAAATTCTCTGTTAATACGTATATATTTAATCAGTTATAATAATATTGTCTGTCATACATGTATACCTCTTTTCTGATTAGCAGGACCCACTGTTGATGCATTTTTTAACACAATCAACTTTACAAATACATTTTTCAGACAAGCATTTGTACAAATTATTGTGAAAGACAAATGACATAAAATCCTTTACAAAACTCCAGCTAGCTATGGTTGCATATGTTACACATGAACTGCCTTACTCTCCCTGGCACAGATGGCACTACTTCATATCATCACATGCTATCTAGACATTACAATAGTCAAGATAAGGATACACTAGAACATGCACAACCAAAGGCGGAATCCACTTAAGGAATACATGGATTAATGCGTTAGATAGTCTTCATATTGGAGACAGTTGTCAAATATCACTCTCAAGTTCTGCACCAACTGCATGACTTCCAGTTCTTCATTACTATAGCTTTTGTTTAGTAGCAAAACTGCAGCAGAACTCTGAATGGTGGAATGAATGACCATAGCAACTGTCTCGGAGATGCTGATTTCATCTGGTTGCTGACCACTCAGTTATGAATGCATTTCAATAATTTAAGGCTGTCATGAAAAATAAGGTTATAGCGTTGTGTGTTACTATAACAGTTGAAGTTAAGTCTTCTCATTCATACAATATATCCATGAGGCATCATCTACAGAGTGAGCAGAGTGGATCCAGAATTGTGCCTTGAAGGATTTTTCACATCAGGGGAAGACAGAGAAATGTTCCTTCACACCCAACTCACTAAGTAATGCCCAGAAAAGTAGGATAAAAATAACTGGTGTACTTGAACAGAGTTAGCTAAATAATGTGTCAAATGGATAGAAGGACAGTGAGACAGACAGATAGATAGACAGATATATAGGCAGATAGACAGATAGACAGACAGACATAGATAGATAGATAGATAGATAGATAGATAGATAGATAGATAGATAGATAGATAGCCAGACAGATACAGAGACAGACAGATATTCAGACGGGCACTCACGAGGAACAAAACACAGTGGAACTCAACTGAGTAATCAAGAATGCTGAGTGCTGCAGCTACAAAGATTATGGTTGTTGTTATGTAGGTTTGTAGACACAAGGAGTGTGTGTCATAGCTGCACTGTAGACAGTACCAGTAAATGCAGAAAAGACATGCAGATAATGTATATGTGACCTAGTGATGAATAATCTAATGTTCATGTTTTAGATATGTTTTTAATTATCTTTCATGCACTGGCACATTTTACTGTTCATTATACTGAGTGTATGACTGTGGTTTATAATGCACACTAGTAGGGTATAAGTTCCTTAATACATAAAGTTTAATTTGTTAGTCTGTATGAATATAACATAGTAGAGAACTTTAAACTTTTGGAAAAACTTACCGCATATCCAGAGTATAAAAAAATCTCATTATTACTGGCAGGCAGTAATAGCAAGCTTAAAAATGTAATGATCCCTTTTGTTTCTCATCAAACATAGGAAATATATTCATTAATATTCTGTTCATTAAACACACTTGCTGTCTTAGACAAGCATATATGTCATTATTCCTTTTCAGTCTATTTTGTTGATTGTTAGAAAATATTATGTTAGTAGTATTATTTTTGCATGCTGCAAGATACCTTCAAAACAGCATTTTGTGAATGATATGTCCTACTACTATGTTGTTGAAAAAAAATCAAAAATATAACAACACAAATTTTATTATAAACTATCTTAAAGAGAACCTCTAATGAGATTCAGTCCTGTATTTCAAATTAGTATGGAGCAAGTGTGACTTTTTAATGCTATACTTCAGCCTGTAACACGTTTTCTATCTTTGAATAAAATAGGAAACTTAATTTCCTTACAGCTTTAAAACTTGTGACGGTGCATTAGGTGTTATGAAATTTGTATGCCTCAAACTATGATTTCAACTTGCTTGCAATTAATTTTGTTTCTGTGGGAGAAAAAAATCCATTTTTATGCATTCTGATGATGACTCATAGGTTCATATGTAAATATTACGCTAGATGCCCTTGCAGGCCATTTTAAGCCTAGCTAATGTCTATTTTCAAAGGTGAGGTCATTAGCCTAAGTGCACTTCTATTACATATTTATTAAGTATATATTTTTGTTATTGATCACACATTTGTTTCCATTCATAGTCTACAAAAAGTATAATCAATGTATACTTGCCTTATATTTTACTTTTGATGTCTTTTTTTTTAATTTTTGCATGCTATGAAGAGATATTTTCTATTGCCCTGTGTCGGGACAATTATTGCTCTTTACTTGATTAGGCCTGAAGATTCATAAATTTATGGATGTTTATCCTCTAACCTTCTAGTTGCTTAAGTTAGATCCTTAGCAACATAATTCAGGCCTGTACTCAGCCATTTAACTAATTTAACAGAGAAAATATTTCTATCATTTTTCATAGGAAAGAGGAGAGGGCTAGATTAGTTCATTTAAGTCCAGTAGGACAAAGGTAATTCATTTAAACCCAGAAGAGCAAATGAGCAATACAGCGACTTTTGTTAGAGACGTCCACATACAGACACATACCTGCACACAAGTGGCTGCACCCTATCTGCTCCCCTCTAATGGCTGGTCCTTCATTAGTAAAGTCAGACCATAATCCTGGTACCTTTATCCTCAGAACTTCCACTCCATCAATAACCATAGTATCCTCCTACAACTGTCAGTGTTAGTGGCTCAACACATAGCATGCTCTCCTTTAGTCTATGAAGACTACAAAGCTGTGGATTCTACTCCCACTCCAGGTGATTGGATTAGTTTCTAAATCATTGACACTGCAATACAGGATGCTGCAGTCCTGAGTGTGATATATTTCGGATGAGTCATTAAACCGAGGTCTCATCAGCTTGAGCTGGTGATAACTCAGGTGGATGCCAAAGATCCCATGAAACCTATCAAAAAGACTGACAGTTAGCTTAGAGTATTAATGAGCTGCTAATGAATTGTTTCTTCTTGTCAAGTGGTAAAAGGTTCCATTTGCTCAGTCTCCATTGCCAAACTCAGTGACTCTTAGCACGTCACTTGACCAGACACTCTCCAGGGCTGAGTCTGAAAAAGGTCCACAGAGATCAGTGCTGTTCCACAGAAAACAAATATGAATACCTAAATAAATAGGGTCTATATGACATCACCGAATGCTTAAAAAAGTGAACGGTGATTAATCGACCCTATGTAAGTGAAAGCTTACAATGTCAAATTGTCAGAACAGCGATTTTTTTTCCAAGGGAAATAAATTGCTGTTCCAACAAAAAAAAGAAAAAAAAAAACACTTTAAACATTACATTAAGTGGAGGGATTTGCCCCCCACACCCCCCAATGTGGGGGGCTGTGCCCCCATACCCCCCTACTTAAATATACCAACTCCGAGATCGCACTACAGTGCCAAAAACGGCAAAGTACCAAAGCAGCCAAGCAAAATCTTTCCCAGGGAAAGAATTTGCTTAAAAGCCACTTCGATATTTTGCCTTTTCAATCTTTTAAGTTCGACCAAGACGCATTCGGAAAAATGCGTCTTTGGCCTTCTAATAGGAACCCAATAAATAAATATGGGAAGTTCCCTGGTGCCCTTGCCAAATTTCCTCTAGTGGTATAAATACCAACTTAGGTCTCCCCTGAAAAGGCATCACTAACCTAGTGAGAATAATCTGGACAACAAAGAATAAAAACAAACTGTATGATAAAATCTCTAAATGTTCCCATGTCAGCTCAACACTTGACCCTGGTAATGCAACCTGCTATGCTAATAATTTATATGCCCATCAAAATAAAGGCAATGACCTAGCAGTCCCTTCCAAAACCACACGGAGGTAAATTCAAAAATAAACTAAACAAGCTGTATAACAGAAGGAAGAAACTCATTAAAATGCCTTGTAGGGCCAGAAACCTGCAGCACAATCCCCACTCCATTTTATTAATGTAAACACCAGGGCTGCATCAATGCAGAAGAAAGAAAGCAATCATGATTAAGGGACTTTCAATAAAAGAGTGATACACACAACCACACATACACACACACACACACACACACACACACACACACACACATGCACACACACACACACACACACACACACACAAGTGTGTGTGTGCGTGCATGCACACTATGCACCAAAGATTTTGTTTATTACATTAGTGTAGTTAGTGTGACTCTGGGGCAATTGTTTAAAGATTGGACTGCCCCCTTATAAACCTTCCACATTAGGGGTTTCACCCCTATACAACCTTATTTAATTATATTCACTTACAGGGTTGCACTAGCAGAGAGAAAAGGAAGCAATTATGATTAATGAGACTGTAAATAAAAGTGCTTTACACGTACACAACTGCAAACACACATGCACACACACACACACACACACACACACACACACACACACACACACACACACACTCACAGACACACACACACACACACACACACACACACACACACACACACAATATACATTAAACATTTTTATAGTGTTTATAGAGGTGACTGCCCCCTATAGACCTTCCATAAGAGGGACTTCACCATCACACGATCTGATCTATCTATAATCACCTACAGAATTGTACCTTTACCAAGGAAAAGCAGCATTCATGATTACTGGGATTTTCCATGAAACTGTTTGAAACACACACATGCACACACACACACACACACACACACACACACACACACACACACACACACACACACACACACACACACACACACACACACACGCACGCACACATGCACACACGCACGCACACACACACACACACACACACACACACACACTGTTATTTATTCTTCTGTTTACTTGCTTTTATTGACTGGAATAGTTCTACTGGGCTATGGTAGTGCCTTTTCAGTGGAGGCTAGGGGAGAAAAACGCTCTGGTTAAAACACAGGCAATTATATAAAATAGAGAAAAAGGAAAAGCTTAAAGTTGCAATAATGGCATATAAGATGTCCAGTTCTTTGATTTCTGGTATTAACAGATAATGCTTTAGTTGTAAAGTCTATGACTTTTTGTTGCCCCTATGTCTGCTTTCGAAAGTCGTGTCTCTGAGAGATGATTTGTTTCATAGTCAATGATAAGTAATATACCCAAGTGCTTCAGTTCTATAAAACATTATTTACTTTACAATTAGATTTTGAAAATACATAACATTTGT
This sequence comes from Protopterus annectens, assembly GCF_019279795.1. Classification (NCBI taxonomy): domain Eukaryota; kingdom Metazoa; phylum Chordata; order Ceratodontiformes; family Protopteridae; genus Protopterus; species Protopterus annectens. The sequence goes on from NC_056729.1 coordinate 3,664,657, forward strand.
ATACATTTAGCTAGTAACAAATTGCAAAAAGTTTACAAGTGAATATTAACTGTGAAATGCATATTACTTGTGCTATTTACAGTTTTCAGAAATAATGGCAATGACTTTTTAAATCAGTGCACAAAGAAAATAATTATGAATACAGAGTGTGTTTCTGTTGGAGGTATTTCATCTTGCAGAACACAGGTACTTGAATCAAATTAATTTAAGCATTGTGCTTTGAAAGTAGATTTTTTCACTCGATGAAGAAAGAAGCAATATAAAACTTTATTTGTTTATGTCAAGAAAATATATTTTTTCCTGAAAGCAATGCAACATAGAGGGCTAATTACAAAAGAACAAGGCTAGAGACACAAAACTTTAATTTTGGACAAATGGCTGTCATTGATCTACTGACCACACTTTTGTTTTTTTAATTCAAGGCAAAATGCTTGCTATTTTTTAAGATCCACTGCTATTGGTGCTTACAACTGCATACTAAAATACCAACTAAAATACCTTGTAATCTACTGGGTTACCTGCATTCAAAGGAGAACAAACACTGCTATGATATCATAGCCCCACCAACATATGCTGCACTCTTGTCCATTGGTTTTGAGCAAATAGATACACATTCTTGTATTTCACACATCTTAATAAGTATTCACAATATTTTGTTATTGCTGCCAAACATTGAGGTATTGCCTGTATGTGGAATAAAGCGTCTCTGAATTATATTGACAAAAAGCAGTCTGAAATTTATCAGCTCACTTACCATAGATTTGTTTTCTAGGATAATTGCAACATTCAACTAAAAGGTTCTTCCAAAAAAAATTAAATATTGATTTACACTAAACAGGCTTTTCTATACCATGTGCACTGCTAATATCACAATCAGACTTTTTGTTAGAATGAATAATGTAAAGTAGCTTTTATCATACAGATTAATTAGAAACAAGACATAAAATATATGCACGGATTTATATTTTTAAAGATGCATTAACATTTCACTTCCTCACAATTATATTTAAAGTGTGACTACTATATTTTTAGCTCTACCTATTTCTAGACTACTGTGATGTTACATTTTGTAGACTTAGGGTTTTATTAACATCTGAATTTGTTTTCTCAGTTGACTGCTGGAACGAGCTGTGAAGTTTTGAAAGGAGCAAGTTATCCTTCTGTATAAGGTATGCAAATGTATTCTTCTTTTTGTATAAATAAAACATTTGCAGCAATCTGAAGTGGTAATTTTTGTAGTTAAAACATATTCACCACACAGATGAAGCTTTTCCTTTCATCCAATCTGTCATGCATGAAGTTAACATATTCATTTGCTCCAGTATTCGTTTTTCTGTGGCATATTCAGTAACGACATGCTAACAAAACACCTGTCTTTGCATTATATCATCTCATTACAAAGATAAACATTTCAGAAATTATATGCAAGACATTTTAACAACAGCAAACATAAATCTAAATGCTGTCGTGACAGCTGATTTAGAACAGGTTTGTGACTAAAAGCTAATATTGAATTCCCAGGCATTAGAGGCACTCTGCTTGCAAAATGTGCTTGCTAAATCCCAAATACTAGCACATATTCAAAGTTTTGTTTTCACCTTATAATTAAAAAACTTTAAAAGTAAAATTGATATGGGACATTATATCAGTTGGCACAGAGGAGTTAAGATTCAACACTTGAAAGCTTAGGAAAAAATCTCAATATGTCACTTTTCCAATCACATTATTAAATGGTCATGTGTAAGACATTTTTATTCGTAAATTCAAGCAAAATAAACTCAGAGAGATAAATTGGATTTCTCGCAGCTTGCATAAACTTAAAAAAATGTTGCTGAAAAATATTTTCTGAAGTGGCAGTTTAATACTCTCTGCCTCTCAAACATGGCATGTGTTACAGAATACTGTCTCCTCCAAACATGGCATGTGTTACAGAATACATTCCTCTCCCAAACACAGCATGCTTCCAAAACACAGCATGTGCTACTGAATACTGTCCTCTCCCCTGGGTGGGAGGTTGGGTATAATGGTTAAGGCGTTTACCTTATAGACACAAGGTACAGGGTTTGATTCTCACATGAGGTAATTGGCTAGGCTTAAAATGGCCCACAAGGGCAGTTAGCCTAGTACAATCCTATGAACACAAAAATGGCATGTGTTACAGGTCTGCCTCCCAAATGCGGCATGTGTTACAGAATACTGTCTGGCTCCCAAGCATGGCATGTGTTACAGAATACTGTCCCCACCCAAAAATGGCATGTGTTACAGAATATTGCTTGCCTCCAAAACATGCCATGTATTACAGAATACTGTCTGCCTCCTAAACATGACATGTCTTATGAAATACCATCTGCTTCCCAAACATGACGTGTTACAGGGGTATATATCACTTTGTTGAGTGCTTAATTGAGTGAATCGCTATTCATCAAATGCAATTCAGAGAAAGCTCAATTAAGCAAATGACCATTACAGCAAATGGTTTCCTAGGGGAAAAAATAGTGCCCCAGCTACTGACAGCAAAAACAAAACAAAATTTAGAACTCTGCAAAGTGGGAGGCTTCACCCCCCCCCCTTGCACCACCCATAGCTAAATATACCAACTCCAAGATTGCACTACAATGGGGAAAAGGGCAAATTCATGATGATGGCCAACCACGTCCTTTCCCTAGGAAACTTTTCACTGAAATAATGGTTTCCTTAACTGAGCTTTCACTAAATTGAGTTTAATGAATAGCAATTCACTCCGTTAAGCATTTGACAAAGTGATATAGACCTGCGTTTTAGAATATTGTCTTCTCCCAAACACAGCATTCGCTACAGGCTGCCTCCCAATCATGGCATGTGTTACAGAATACAGTCTGCTCCCAGACTTGGCATGTGTTACAGAATACTGTCTCCTCCCAAACTTTGCATATGTTTCAGAATGCTGTAATTGTCAGTATTGCCTTGATCTTGTAGGTAGGAAATTGGTCAAGGTTTACAAGATCACTGCATAAGTCTTTCCAAGTTCTGCAAAATGATTCTGTAGTAATGCATCCCAAGATTTGCATAATTTTCTCATAACTGTTTGGTATAAAAGCTAACTGCTGACTTGCTGAAACTATTTATCTCCTTATCTTAGAGATACCTTTAAATTAAAAACTCCAACAAGGATAGTATTTCTGATTTATTCAGTCTGGGCCAGATAAGCAGACTGGAGGGAAATGATAATCATCAAAGCATAACTTAGAAAAATGCTTTAAAGGACTGCATCTGGGGTACAATGTACAGGCTGTAGAACTGAAGACAGTGCGCACACACACACACACACACACACACACACACACACACACACACACACACACACACACACACACACACACACACACCACGCGCGCATATATATTTATATATGTGTGCATGTATATGGACCTATATATATATATATATATATATATATATATATATATATATATATATATTATAAATAGACAACTGTCCATAATGTTAACAACTGTAATATCAATGTAAAAACATTGAAATATGGAATGTCATCATGTACTGTGCATGCACTGAGCATTACACTGGAGTAGGCTAAACCAACATCATCTGCATGACTCCTGCTAATTACATACACCACCAGTGAGATTGCACAGTCCCAAAGGA